>NW_022096947.1:0-61317 GCF_006542625.1 Nomascus leucogenys
GCAGAAATGCAGAAATCACCCGTCTTCTGTGTCGCTGGGGCTGGGAGCTGGAGACCGGAGCTGTTCCTATTCGGCCATCTTGGCTCCACTACCAAGTTTTATAAACAATTTAGAAAGTTGATTTTATTATTTTTTAGTTTTAGTTTTTTTGAGATGGAGTTTTGCTCTTTTTGTCCAGGCTGGAGTGCAATGATGCCATCTCAGCTCATTGCAACCTCTGCCTCCCAGGTTCAAGTGACCCTCCTGCCTCAGCCTCCCAGGTAGCTGAGATTATAGGCATGTGCCACCATGCCCAGCTAATTTTGTATTTTTAGTAGAGACAGGATTTCACCATGTTGGCCAGACTGGTCTCAAACTGCTGACCTCAGGTGATCTGACAGTCTTGGCATCCCAAAGTGCTGGGATTACAGGCATGAGTCACTGTACCCGACCTAGAAAGTTGATTTTAAAAGTTCTTACGCAGGAGTGGGGAGTAGTATACATAAAATAAAGCCTGCTCAAATACTTTATTTAGTTTCTAAATAATAACTATAGTAATAATATTTTATACCTAATCTTCTAATTTAGTGAGATAAGTTTGTAGTAAATGAATTATATTGAGACTATATTCTAGATACAGCTTTAAAAACTGGAAGGAGAAAATGAGGGAAAGATATTTAAGGTACCTAAGGAATTTCAAAATGAATTACATCCTACAATGATCAATTTCAAAGTGAACAAAATTTTATTAGGTATCAGTTTAAAGGCATTATGAGTATGCTTTGGGATACCAACACTGATTAGTGTATTGATTGATTTACTAAATCAGCGTGCATTTAATGAGCATGTACTTCGTGACAAGGATTGTTCGAAGTGCTTAGTGGCAAAGATGTAAGATACACATAAAATGCTTGTGTTAAAATGAGATAAATGCTCTGAGAGAGACACGCATTAGGAGCAACAGCAGGAAAAATAGCAAAGATCAGCTTTGCCAGATGCTAGAGTTTCCACACAGGATGCTGCCTATGCTGGCTCTTAGAGAATTGGTAGGAATGAACCAGGTGGACCTGTGTGAGGAACGCAGAAGAACACTGGTGAGGAAATAGTGTGAATAGCCTAGGCAAAGACACAAGTGTGTGAATCAGAACACTGGAGTGAAAACCACGTGTACGTTTGGGGTAGATGTATGCATGATGCAGTGTGGCACGTGTCAGGGCGTGAAGCTGAGGTTCCTGACCACAGAGGGCTCTCTGTGCCGTGGAAATGGTTTCGTGTTTATCCTGGAAGTTACAATGGTATTGTTGGCTGTCGTGAATTGAGGCAGTGATATGAAAATTGCATGAAAAATTTGGTGGAAGAGAAAAAGATGAATTGAAAGGAGAAATGTGAAATAAGTTGGGAGCTATTGTAAGAGCAGAGGCAAGAAAAAAGGAGCTAGACTGACACACTCATAATAGACCTTGAGAAGAGCAGTGGGACTGGAGGTATATGGAGGGTAATATTAATGGGACCTAATCAATTTGATTTGGGAGTTCAGGGGAAAGCACCTAGGATGATCCTCAGGTGTGTAGCTTACAGACTGTGGGATGTAGAAACAGAGAGCCTATTGGTTGTTTCTCTGGAGAGCTCTTTTGAATACTCCAGTTCACACAGGTGCCCACTGTCCCTGCTCTTTCTCCTTGCTTTCATTTCACTCATCCCCCTTCCCCGGCCTTACAGGCAGACTCCTAGGTCCTCATTTGGACCCATGTCTCTGAGTCAGGCCTTGGAATTTTCCTTCAGGGCTCCAAACACTTACAGCTGTGGATAAAAGATGCTCCTGTCCACCCTTTCTGCCTGGTGGACAGTACCAATCTTTTACAGGCAGCAGGGAAGACAGTCCATAAAGGAGCCCTAAAAGAAGTAGAAAGACAGGTAGGATAAGAAACGGAAAAGTTTCCAAGACCCAAGGCCAGCCACGCCTGGAACTCCCACTGGGATCAGGACTCTGGGGACCAAGCTGTGGTGTTGGACATGCCCTGCTTGTGGTGAAGACCTGACTTGACTTCCAAGTGCTTGACTTAGAGATGACTGTACAGGGCATCAGATCCTTTCAGTTTACCTCCAGGTAACTGACTTGCTGACCGGTAACATTCCATGTTACCAAATGTATCCTTTCTCCATGAAGTTAATGTCTAAGATAACCCAGTCTGTTTCAAGAATTCTGGTTGTCTTTATTCAATTCTAACTGTATACTTAGCACAGGAAGAAAACACCGTGTCTGACGTAACAAAAATCACATAAATATTTTCAATAGTGTGTTTCCTCTGAAGATCTCACAGTTGTCCATATAGCTAAATATATTCATCTCCACGGAGCTCCTTGAGGTAAACAAGGTAGTGTGCATATAAAGGGTTAAGATTTTACTAGTACCTGTACAAATTACCAGATAGTAGTTTTCATGTGAAAACAACAACAATAAAATACTGCATGGTATTTCCCCCCTTATCTGCGGGGAACATGCTCCAAGGCCCCCACTGGGTGACTGAAACCACAGCTAGTACCAAATTGTATGCATACTATATTTTTCCTATTCTTATCTATGATGAAGTTTAACTTATAAATTAAGCACAGTAAGAGATTAACAATAGCTAAAATAGAACAATTAGAACAATAAACTACAACAAAGCTTTACAAATATAGCTTCTCTCTCTAAATATCTTACGGTACTGTATTCACCCTTCTTGTGATTGAGATAGGAATGGCACTGGGTGGTCACAGGAGGATGGAAAAATCCAAATAACAGCTAAAACAGGAGCAAGACAAAGAAATCACAGGGTAACAGAAAATCCAAAATGAGCGAGAGAAAACGGCAAAAGCTCCCATCAGGGTGACATGTCCTTGACTCTTCAGGCGAACCCAAGTGAGAAAGGGGGCGGTAACCATAGTTCCCCCAATCCCCTCTTTTCCAGAACACTTAATAATTATTCCACCCTCTAAAGAAACACCCATAAAATTAAAAACCCAAAGTCTGTTGGGCACGACTTTCTCGCCAGCATGTCTGCACTTCTCTCTTAAGTGTGAACTTCCCCTTTGTGATAAAAGCTTCTTGCCTTTCACTTCATTCTGATTCCTCCCTGAATTCTTTCTCATGATGGTGTCCAGAACATGGACACTGGCTGGGGCTGGGGTGTCCCTGGCATCTGGAGACCCTCACGAGCCCTCTGGCAACCTGTTGATGTGAGATGGTGCAATGCCTATATGAGGAGAGGAAGCCAGGTGAATGATGCAGACAGTGGGCTACCAGTGACCTTCCCTCTTCCTGAATCCATGTAACCATCCCTCACTTGCAGTCAAAGGCATCACTCTTTTCAGGGAATTTCCTGCTGAAATCTTCGTTCAGGTTCAATGCTTTTCAGTGCAACATGTTGCTGTCAATTGAAGCACATTTTCTGTTCGTCCACAAGTTGAATGCATTTTCCATCTTAAGCACTTAGCACACACCCTGGCCAAAACTTTTCCAGGTTGAGGTGCTACAACAAAACTAGCACAAACTTCTTTTTCCTTCCTCACAATTTCATAGGTAGAAGATTCATTCTTACTGTAGATCTTAGCAAACTCAGCCCACAATTTTTGTTTTTTAAGTCAAGAACTCCCAACTTTTCACTTAAACAGAGCACTTTACAGCTTCTTTGGCATCTCCAAATTGCCAGCATCACTACTCTTCTGCTTTGGGGCCATTATGAGGTAAAATAATAGTGACTTGAACACAAGCAGTGTGAAGCCTCGTCAGCTGATCTGATCACTCGTATGGCTATTAAGGGACCCATGGGCAGGGGTATGTGTGGTGTGGAGACACTGGATGAAGGGATGAGTCACATCCTGGGTAGGATGCAGCAGGGCAGAGCAAGATTTCATTACACTACTCACTACAATCACAACTCAATGTTTATGAATTGCTTGTTTCTGGATTATTCCATTTAATATGTTTGAGCTGTGATTGACAGTTGGTAACAGAAACCACCGCAAGTGAAACCATGGACAAGGGGGGACTACTATACTCCAGAGCCCTAATATATAAACCATATGAAACAGGGTTGCTCAGAGGGAGAGAGTTGGAATGAAGGAGCCTCCTGAGCCATACCTCTGTGATGAGCTCCTGTCCCTAAGGCAGCCTAGAAGGAAGCCTCCTGGGCCCTTGATCCCTGGGGAACATAGGATGAAAGTTGCTGCACTGGTTTCTGAAGATACGTATTGCAGCCATCGAATACTTCTGAGTACTGGAATATTGAGTCATGTCACTGCCTAAGAGTGAGCGTGTTTCTTTCTCTTCCGGAGTTGCAGCAGTGAGTTGACACATGGTCAGTATTGAAAAATACCTAAATAATTAGGTATTCTGGAAAAGGAGGAGATGATGGAGACCGTGGTTACTGCTGCCTTTCTCTCTTGCTTGGATTTGCCTGAAGAGTCATGGACATGTCACCTTAACTGAAGTGTTGGCCATTTTCTCTCCCTTATTTTGGGCTTTCTGTTATTCTGTGATTTCTTTGCCTGGTTCTTGTTTTAGTTGTTTGATTTTCTCCATCCTCCTGCGACCACCCAGTGCCATTCCTTTCTCAATCACAAGAAGAAGGGTGAGTACAGTACAATAAGATGTTTAGAGAGAGAAGCCGTATTCTTTCTGTAAACAAATTCTCACCTTCAAGATGTGAACACTTCTGGGAAGAGAATAGCAAGTCCAATGCTCTTGGCAGCCTGAACTCATCTTCAGGGCTTCACTGCCACTTAATGAGTGACAGATGAGTGTCTCTGTTTTTCATGCTTCCCATTAGCCTTTCTGTATCATTTGAGTCTAGAACCTGCTGGGCTGGGGAGAGATGGAATCTTCTCCTTACTGGGCTCCGTTTATGAGCACCCTGACATTCAGAGTCCTGAGGTCTTGCTACTGACTCTCCTATCAGAGAGAGAGACAGCGTTTAGAAACAATGCTTTCCATTCAAGTGGAAACACAAATTTAAAAGAAATACCCCAGATGCTTCTGTCTAGTGCACGGATGCTTTGCTGTCCTGATATTTTCTAAATGGCTCTTGAACAGATCCAAAGTAATAGACAGGCACATCTTTCCTTATAAATCACGACACCATTTTTCTGTAGAACAGGAGAGAAAGGCAGAACTCTCTCTGCCACTCTTGGGATGACACTCAATGAGGCTTCACAGAGTAAAACCATATGGGGCAACATGACTTGTCAGCTGTGACTTTGCAGGCAGAGCCAGAGATTTTTATTGGAAGGCAATAAATTCCAAATTCCAAATACTATCAATACAGCCTTCTCCCAGCCTCTTTTCAAGCTTTCATTATTATTGCACAGCAGCCTCAACAATTGTATTTGTCAACGTGGTAGGGAGAACTATGCAACCTGTTGGTGGACTCAGCAAATTGGGGATTGTCTTGTGAATACTGATGTCTTCAAAAGCTCACTCCTGTCAGCTTGGGAAGAGCTTGCCATTCACAATGACATTTCATCCTGTTTATCGTGATTATTTTTTTGCCGTAGAGTTTTAAAAGCGTAATTGCTTTTGTAGTCTGAGGAAGAAAGGGGCACAAAGCTACATATAGAGATGTATATAATTGTTAAGCAGGTTTGAGAGGTTAAGAATAGTGAGATTTTTAAAAAGGCATAGTACATCATAGATTTGTGAATTTGTTTATTACAAACCTTTGGGCTTACCCCAATGTAGATAATAAACCTGAATTTAAAGTGGTTTCAAAGATAATGGAAAGAGAGCAAGGAAACCAGAGTGTTGTTCAACTGGGTGCAGGGGACATTGGAGAGCCTGGATCTAACTATTTGGGCATATGTGACAAATTCATAGGGACAAGTGGAATAATACAATAGAGTTGATGGTTCATGTATGTTAAATAGTAATAGGCATATATAGCTGTTATGGTGTCTAATGAACTAATGGAATATACAAACATACATTAAAATAAAAATGTTATATGCAGAGTACAAAAAATGTGTTTAATACAAGCCAGGGCTTATTTCAGATGATTTTTCTGATAGCAATGAAAAGATGTGGAAACAGCAGGATCTATTCATTTATCTCCTCCTTCAGTAATTTATTCTGAAATGTTTATTTTTCTTCTAGTGTATGCAAGACACTGTTCTAGACACCCAGGGAATAACTCTGAGCAAGAAGCCTTGTTTTATGGAGGTTATAATCTACTGAATGAGGCAAACAATAAGCAAGCTGATAAATATCATTGTATAATTACATTTCAGATAGTAACATTTTCCATGAAAATAAAGAAATTAGTTGACCAGGTGACAATATTTAATATGAGTATGAGAAAATGACAACATATGAGAGGAAAATTAGAGGAACAAGACCTCTGAGTGAGTTCAGGAAAATTAGGCCCAAGGAATAAGAGGAGGTTTGGCTCTCTGCAGGGGCACATAGATGTCATTCATTAGAAAAGAAGGGGAGCTTTTGGAGGGTTTCAGCTGAGGTCAGCCACTGGGTGTGCCTATTAGATAGTGTAAATGTATCTATGCTGTGAAAAATGTTTCTAAGAGGCAGATAGCTTAGTGTTTAAACTTATACAGATTCCGGAGCCAGAATACTTGGGTTCAGGAAGCTCAGGTTGCCTATCTGTAAAATGAAGATAATACCTATCTCATTAAATTGTTTTAAGGATTAAATGATGAATAGTTATAAAGCCCTAGAACATTGTCTAGCACATACCAAGCACCTAATACATGTTGTGTAATTTTAATGGTAGCATTATTGATATTACCAAGGAGTTTTGGAGCTGACCCAGTGAGATGACTTTTGTGCAGACATAAAATTGTCCATTCTTAACGCACAAGTATCAAGTTAGAGCCCATAAAAAATTAAAATCCATATTGTGTCTTCCAAAATTACAGTTGAGTCTTGTAGGGAAATAGTTTGAAAAACATCAACACTTCATTTGCCAATGTTTAGGAGTACCTCTGCTGCAATGAGGGGGTCTTTGGACTGCTGAATGGAGAGCAATTCTCAGCTGCATTGACATGTTACAAATCAAAGTTACCCAAGACTAACAATTTGTCAACTTCTTTTCTATGAATTTTGAGTCGTATTTTTTCACATGATGGGCCTTTTCTCTTGCAGAATCTGTTTCATCCTTGAATCTGTGATCAGAGAAAACATTGTTCACAGCAGTTGTATTTTGTTTCTTCATTTCCTTATGTTTCCATGCTATGTAAGACTTGTGCATTTCTGTTGTTAAACTATCTTATGTTAATTGAATTCTTAGACTCAGCTAAGACCCTAAAGATTGGGATACACATTCACTTTGGAGCCTGTGGGTGGGATCCTGAGAGATATGACAAAACCCAGCAGAAAGTAGAAATTCTTATCAAGGTGAGCTCTCTTAGATCTATATCTGTATTGTCTAGTTGAGAGAGGAAGATATTTCTTTGTCCCTTTTTTTTTTCTAAATGTGGATTGGTAGAAAAGCATTTGTAATAATTTGTTCTTTGAATTGTGACTTTTGTAAATGTGGTTTTGAGTGCTCATTGACTATTGACCCACAGCCTCCCAGAAATAGTTCTTGGTTTTTTGTTTGGTTGTTTGTTTCTGTCTTTTGCATTATTCATGATAAGGAGAATTTATCTTAATTTTCTCAACTTTTGTTGCCTCCTTAGCAATGAAGTTCTTTTCTCTCTTAGAGTACTCTCTCTGTGGGAGAAATTTTGGATCTTGAGAGGGACTCTTTTGTACCCTCTTGAGAACACCTCTTCCATTGTTAAGCCATAGAGGGCTTATTGGTTTTGAATTGAAATTGAAGTAGGCATACCTTTGGAGATTTGGAATTTTGTATCTAAAAGTTTTTTTTTTTTTTTTTTTTTTAGAGCTCACATTCTAAACAACTGTCCTGTTGGAACCTATGAGAAGAATTGACTTTAAAAAATGTTTAATACTTTCAGGAATAGTTGCTGTTTCTTCTGGCTAAACCTGATAAGATATCTGAAAAGAATTTGTTTTTCAGAAATCTCTGGTTAGAAGTCAGCTGATATTTAGGCTGTAATTTTTTTTAGCTCTCTCTGTTTCTGTATTGGTTCCTGTTTCTCCCAAGGGAGCTTCTCAGTTAACTAAAACACTTTTTTTTTTTTCAAATTCCTGTGAACTATATGCCCTGCTTCCTCTGACCACTTTTCTTATTGGCATAGTTTTTGACATTTGAAAATTGAGCAAATGAAAAATCTTAAATGTCTTTCATACTAATATTAGTAAAATGCTTTATTTAAATTGGTTCAGAGATAAATGAGCATACCTAAAGCTTCTAGAAACGTGATAATTAAATATATTTCAAGTTCATGGGACCTGGGGAGATCTTTGATAAATAAGCTGTTTTTTAATTATTGATAAAAATAAAATAGAATGTCTTCAGATTTGTCTGCATACTTTTTTTAACCTGGGTTTGCTGGTCAGATAGGTTTATATATGTCTGCTATATTTTTAAGATCATAAAACTATAAATTCAATCTGAGGAGAATGCACAAAGAAAATAAATTTGCTTTACTTTTTAGGTTTTTTATTACAAATTAAGATTACTAAGAGTTAAAAATTCTCATTAATATACTTAATTTTGTATGCAAATTATACAAGAAAAATCTGTGTTTCTTACAACAGGATACAATTGGTTATGTTAACAAGGTTTTGAATGAGATGTTATACTACATTTAAATTGTCTGTAGGTACTACAGGCAGAATCTAAAGTCAGCCTTGGTTTGTCTTTCTGCCCTTGAGAGATTTTAAGTCTCATATTCCTATGTAGTCAGTTGACATCTTTGGTGCACTTATATGAAAAATAAGGCCAAATCTGATGAAGCTAAACTTGTTATAAACAAGTTGGGCTTACTTTGATTATCTTTGGTAAAAATAGGAGTAACCTGTAGAGAAAACAGTTATGTTTCTGTGGCTCATGCCTGTAATCCAAGCACTTTGGATTACACTTTGGAGGCCGAGGCAGGCAGATCACAAGGTCAGGAGTTCAAGACCAGCCTGGCCAATATGGTGAAACCCTGTCTCTACTAAAAATACAAAAAGTTAGCTGGGTGTGATGATGGGTGCCTGTAGTCCCAGCTACTCAGGAAGCTGAGGCAGGAAAATTGCTTGAACCCTGGAGGCAGAGGTTGCAGTGAGCTGCACCACTGCACTCGAGCCTGGGTGACAGCAGGGCGAGGCTCCATCTCAAAAAAAAAAAAAAAAAAAAAAAAAAAATGTCTTAAACTGGCTATCACATTGTACCCTGTTCATTGTTTTCAAGTTTTTATTATCTACCTACAATCTGGACTGAATCTTGAATTCTTCTAGGTTCCCTCAATCCAATTTTCCCTCACTATCTTTTGATTGTTTAGTTGGCTACTGCCTTCAGGCCTAGGTTCCCAGCTGAGTATAGTCATATAAACTGGGGTTGCCATATTGCTGTTTTTACTCTGCATGATTCTTTTAAAACTTTGTACCTGTTGCCTGTCAAATTTCTATACAATCACACCTCCTAACAGAATAATGCCGATCCAGCCTTTCAAAGGAGCACTTCCCACATCTATAAATGGACAAAATTGAATTTAACAATGAACTCCAGGAAAACTTAGCCTGAGAGCCACTCTCTTCAAACCCTCTTGTTGCTACAATGTAGCTAAGAGGGTTTTACCACTGACTCCTAGTTGCCAATCTCTTCCCCATGACATGGAACAAGACCAATCAGGACAGGTCCATCCCAGCACTGAGAGACAATTAAAATCTAACTACAGAATTATCAGTGATGCTTTTAGAGGAAGACTTTGATCAAAAGGGACAAATGCAACAGTTGTCGACTGAAAATGAAGTCACTTATGCCAAAGTCTAACAAAATGGAGTTGGGAGGCTAGAATGGAAGGCTCTCACACTCACATACCTATGATAAAATCTACTACAAGGACTCTTCAAAACCACAACCATGTATGAAGGCCATGACAAACTTTGACAAGGAATACTTCTGCCAGGACATCTGCCCAGCAACTGCCTTTTCAGCCTTGGATTGACACCAATCTTCTCATTGATTCTTGTAGCCAAGGATAATGACTTCAAAATAACTTATGTAACCTTCCACTTTTTGTCTTTAAAAACCCTTGCCTTCCTGTGCCTCCCTAGCTGTCCCTATGGCCTTCCATGGGATGCCATGTCATGGATATTTCCAGATGATAATCCATAATTTATTCCCATATACATTTATTTGTTTTTTATAATTTAAAAAATATTTTTTGTATACACAATTTTTTATTTTGAAATTCAAACCTACAGAAAAAGTTGTAAGAAAAGTACAAAGAACATTTGCATGCCCTTCACACAGGTTCTTGAATTGTTAAATTTTACTGCATTTTCTCTATTTCTTTTACTTCCTTTCTTTAGAGAGGTTTGTGTTGACCTATCACCTTTAAATACTGCAGTGTATAACTCCTTTTCACCTAAAACAACGGTACCTTCTTATGTTACTACCATATACTCCTCCAGTCAGAAAATAAACACTGCTACAGTACAACCATTCAGTTCTCAGACACCATTCACATTTTGCCATCTGTCTTAATAGTAGCTCCTTTTCCTTTCTAGTCTAGAATCCCTATCACAAGCACACATTGCTTTTATTTATCATATCTCACCAGTTTCCTTCAGTCTAGAAAAGTTCTTTAGTGTTTTCCTGACTCTTATATGCTCGACAGTCTAAAGAATACATAACTTTTATCCTGTAAGACGACCCTAAACATGGTCTACCATTGTTTCCTTATGACCAGACCTAAGCCATGTGTCCATGGCAAGAATGCTAGAGAATTATTCTGTGCTCTTCATGCATCACATTTACAGTCACACCATGTCGACCTATCCCAAAGTGATTAAACTCATTTGAGAGCCACTCTCTGTTATTTTAGGTTGATACAGTATTTCCACCAAAAAGTCCCAATATTCCAGAACCCCAGAACCCCATGTATGTATTTGGTTGCCAGATAATTGGTTCTCCTTATGAATTTTAAATATGAAAATATTAAAAATTTTTCCAAGTGTTCTCAAAATAGAAGAATCGGTAAAATTCTTTTTATGCAATGTAATTGTCCCCACAAGTGGTCATATGCACAGTAAAAGTTTCGATACGGGCTTGTTACCTTACTTGCTTCAAAATAGCATCAGAGCCAGTTGTCAAACGAATCAATCAGAATATGAAGACTAACAATGAAATCCACAAGACCAAGAGAAAGGCCCCAAATTGCTGAATACAGCTTGACTAAATTAAATTGCTTTTAAGAGAGTATTTAAAAATAGATTTGCAATACCTGTTATAATACACATGGTTTTAAGAGCTTTTCTTTATAAATTATCCAGTCTCAGGTATGTCTTTATCAGCAGTTTGAAAACAGACTAATACAGCAAATTGGTTCTGGTAGAGTGGGGCACTGCTGTAAAGATACCCAAAAATGTGGAAGCAACTTTGAAACTGGGTAACAGGCAGAGGTTGGAACAGTTTGGAGGGCTCAGAGGTAGACAGGAAAATGTGGGAAAGTCTGGAACTTCCTAGAGACTTGTTGAATGGCTTTGACCAAAATGCTGATAATGATATGGACAATGAAATCCAGGCTTAAGATGGAGATGAGGAATTTGTTGAGAACTGGAGTAAAGGTGACTTTTGCTATGTTTTAGCAAAGAGATTGGCAGCATTTTGCCCCTGCCCTAGAGATTTCTGGAATTTTGAACTTGAGGGAGATGATTTAGGGTATCTGGTGGAAGAGATTTCTCAGCAGCAAAGCATTCATGATGTGACTTGGGTGCTGTTAAAAGCATTCAGTTTTAAAAGGGAAACAGAGCATAAAAGTTTGAAAAACTTGTAGCCTGACGAAGCAATACAAAAGAAAAACCCTTTTCTGAGAAACTCAAGCAGGGTGAAGAAATTTGCATAGGTAACGAGAAGCCAAATGTTAATCATCAAGACAATAGGGAAAATGTCTCCAGGGCTTGTCAGAGGTCTCCATGGCAGCCCCTCCCATCACAGGCCTGGAGGCCTACAGATAAAAATAGTTCCCTGGGCCAGGCCCAGGGCTCCCCTACTGTGTGCAGCCTAGGAACTTTGTGCCTTGTGTCCCAGTCACTCCAGCCATGGCTAAAAGGGGCAAAGGTACAGATTGTGCCGTGGCTTCAGACAGTGCAAGTCCCAAGCCATGGCAGCTTTCACTTAGCGTTGAGCCCCGGGTGCACGGAAGTCAAGAACTGAGGTTTGGGAATCTCTGCCTAGATTTCAGAGGATCTATGGAAATGCCTGGATGTCTAGGCAGAAGTTTGCTGCAGGGCTGGGGTCCTCATGGTAAACCTCTGCTAGGACAGTGCTGAAGGGAAATGTGGGGTTGAAGCCCCCACACAGAGTCCCCACTGGGGCACTGCCTAGTGGAGCTCTGAGAAGAGAGCTGCCATCCTCCAGACCCCAGAATGGTAAATCCACCAACAGCTTGCACTATGCACCTGGAAAAGCCACGGGCACTCAATGCCAGCCCGTAAAAGCAGCCAAGAGGGAGGCTGTACCTTGCAAAAGCACAGGGTGGAGCTGCACAAGAGCATGGGAACCCATCTCTTGTATCCGCGTGACCTGGATGTGAGACATGGAGTCAAAAGAGATCATTTTGAAGCTTTATGATTTGACTGCCCTGCTGGATTTCAAACTTGCAGGGGACTTTTAGTCCCTTTGTTTTGGGTCATTTCTCCCATTTGGAATGGGTGTATTTATCCAATGCCTGTATCCCCCATTGTATCTAGGAAGTAAGTAACTTGCTTTTGATTTTACAGGCTCATAGGCAGAAGGGACTTACCTTGTCTCAGATGAGACTTTTGACTGTGGACTTTTGAGTTAATGCTGAAATATTTAAGATTTTGGGGGACTGTTGGGAAGACGTGATTGGTTTTGAAGTGTGAGAACAGGAGATTTGGGAGGGGCCAGGGCAGAATGATTTGGTTTGTTTGTGTTCCCACCCAAATCTCATCTTGAATTATAGCTCCCATAATTCCCATGTGTTGTGGAATGGACCTGGTAGGAGAGATAATTGAATCAGGTGGTGGTTTCTTCAAAGTCTAGCCTCTATAACTACAAAACAAAAAAGACTTTCAAGTCACTCAGTTTGCGATGCTTTTTTTTTTTTTTGATAGTCTGAGGAAATTAATACAGATATTATATTACAGTGCTAGTACCAGGCAGGTCTCTAATTCCTTATTTAGGGTAGCTGCCTTTCTAGACAAACCCTTTAATCAAAATCACTGATGTAATCAAAAGAAATCAAATGGACAATGATGCAGAATACCCATGGCAATGAAAATATTAAGCAACTTCATTAGTAATATCTATGGTGTCTGTGCCAGACACTGTGCTAGTCATACCCATGAGAGTTCTATAATTATTTCTTTTTCACAAATGAGGAAGCTGAGACTTAGAGATGTTAAAAATCTTTCCCGGAGCCAAACAGCTAGGAAAAGGGGAAGTGGAAAGCCAACATTTAAGGGTCAGTCTGATCCATGAGATAGATTTGTACTGCTTAATTTCACATGTCAACTCAACTGGGCTAAGGGATGCCCAGATAGCTGGTAAAGCATTATGTCTGAGTGTGTTTTGAGAGTGTTTTCAGAAGAGATTGACACATGAATTGGTAGACTGTGGGTGGGCATCACCCAATCTTTCGAGGGATGGAATAGGACAAAATGGTGGAGAAAGGGCAAATCTGCTTTCTCTTTTTGGACTGGGACATTCACCTTCTCTTGTCCTTGGACACTGGAGCTCCTGGTTCTTGAGCTTTTGGACTTTGGGACTTAAACTATCAGCCTTTCTCAATTATCAGGTCTTTGGCCTTGAGCTGAGAGTAACACCATTGTCTCCTGTGATTCTCATACATTTGGACTTAAACTAAATTACACCCCCAGCTTTCCTGGTTCTCCAGCTGGCAAAACAGCACATTGTGGGAAGTCGTGGCTCCCTAATTGTATGAGTCAATTCCCATAATAAATCCCCTTTTATTATGTGTCTGTATATATCCCATTGGTTCTGTCTCTCTAGAGAATCCTGACTAATTCAGTCTCTATCTATGATGGCTTCAGAATTATAGTCTTGACATGTGAAAAAGAAAATATATAATCTTTCCCTTTTCTGATTCTTTGCTTCCTGTCCTCTTCCCCTGTGGGCCAATTGCAGTGAATCAGAAGGGAGAGGGAAGGGAAGGAAAAGCAGTAGTAAAATCACTTTCCTTCTCTGATATGGAATAAATGAGAAGAAACCATGTCCAAAAGAACTGGAAGATTATTCCATGTTATTGCAACTTAACTAAGATCTTCGGGTGACCCACACAAGTGTTTGACACATGAAACATTTTGTTAGTTTCAAAACTTTATACTTTTAACCTTTCAGGAAATGTATTTTCATATAGGAGTGGTGGGAGCAATAGTAATAATGTGGAAGAGTTATCTAGTCTTAAAAGGTAAGTGGGGAAAATAGTACTGGTAGTAATTGCTGAGAATGAGCAAGAGGTTCCAAAATTCTATTTCGCAATTTTCTCACTCATGTGCCATGGGGCTTTCACAAAGAATTGAACAATGGAACAGATCTCCTCTCTCTGCTTTTCCACCCCCAGGAGATGGCGGTGGGGAGATGCGCCCCAGCTCTGGAGAACAAATATCACTTTGCCTTTGGTTTCACCTACTTCCATGGGAAAATAATTCATTTGAAACAGACTAATACAATAATTCCCTTAATTAGAAAATATTTCAAAAGACAATTCTGGGAAAAGAAATCTTTCCATCAGGTTTTGAAGGGCGGTTTATAGAGTCTTGTAAATATCATGGTTTCACTTTGAGGC
This sequence comes from Nomascus leucogenys, assembly GCF_006542625.1. Classification (NCBI taxonomy): domain Eukaryota; kingdom Metazoa; phylum Chordata; class Mammalia; order Primates; family Hylobatidae; genus Nomascus; species Nomascus leucogenys. Next base: position 14,863 of record NW_022096947.1, read on the forward strand.
ACAATCTCTTACGGGCAAAATCTATAATCACTGGACTGTATTTTAGGCTCTCTGTATTTAATGATTCCTTTCATTGTGGCTCAAATTCATTTTATTGACTTAATTTGGCATCTCCATAAGATGATATAATATACTTTGTTGTGATAGTAGCTAATGGTAACCTATAAAGCTTTATATTATTTGAAATCATACACCAACATGATGGAAAAACAATATGTAGACAGATTCAATAATTGAGCTGTATAAACTGACTATTAAAATAATTGATGTCTTGTAGTATTATAAAACCAGAGAATTCCAGACCTGGAAAATACTTTTAAGACCATCTGGTAGTCCTTACACCTAAATACCTAAAACTTCCTTTTAAAAATAAGGTTACTAAAGGTCAAAAATAAGGTTACTTGTTCAGGGTCATAATGGACGTTTAATCTCTGCAACATTAGTAAGATAGTAAGAGATTTCTTTAACGACTGGCAAATGGAAAAAAGATCAAACATTACAAATCAGTTTTTGATGTAATTATCAGGTGGTTAGGAATCCCATAGCCTAGGTTCAAATCTTTCTCCACCACTTTGGGCAATTTATTTAGCTGTGCCATGCCTCGATTTCCCTTCTGGAGTTATAATAAAAAATCTGGAAACTAGTACAAATCTTGTCTGATTTTTAATCTATCCTGTCTTCTGAACTGGCTTTTCATCTGTGACAACACATTTATATGTCAAAAGAGGGCATTTTCAAATATGTAAGAAATAAAGGTCACATTTCCATTGGCAATGTGGCTATTCCCTAGATGAAATGTGCAGTCCACAGTTGCTATCTTGTAGCATTTCAATAACACACTATTTTTTATTGTATCAATAGATATTTTAAATTATCAGACCATACTTCTTAAATCCAATTTATTAAATGATAGAATATCCTTTTAGTTATATAGTTTTGAACATTTAAAAATATTTTTCAATTCACACAGTTATGAGTAATATATAATTGAAAGAGTAAGGTAATTCTTTTACCCTTCTTTTCCTTTTTCTCCTTCTCCTGCCCTTTTCTCCAACAATTTGCCAAATACCTTCTCCCCATTTTTAAAAACTAAATAATTGTTCCCAGAAGTCACTACATTGAAGCCTGAATCATGATCCTTTGATGTGTCTCTCCCATGGTAAAATCAAATAATTCCCATAATTACATTTGGTAATTTTAGAATAATTATTTTTGTTAAGATTTTCTGTACTAAAAACAAAAAAATTCTAGGTCAACAAGCCATCATGTGCCAAAGTAGCATTGTGATAGAAGTAGGGAAGGAATGAGAATGTGTTAAATTACTTTTGGTTCTGGATACTGGGAGCCTTACTTCGCTTCCCTAAATGCACAGTCTCAGTCACATAAGTTGAAAACCATCACTTTTTATGTGTATTAAATAACTCATTTTACAAACTGTGTCAAATTGAAGTGAATAATCTAAGTGGTCATGCCCAAGCTTAGAAAACAATGTTAGGGAGAAGCTGTAATATACACTTGAAATACTTTATGAAAGTGTATGAAAATCCACTTGAGCTCGAGTTAGTAACAGGGATTTTCTGTGGTATTGTGAGAAGTTCCTAATGGAACTTCCAGGTGTTTAGGATTGTATTTTTAAATTATGTGAATACCCTATGAAAGTAAAAGCTTACAATTAAGTATCATATTTGCAAATATCACTCAATAATGTTTAGGCCATTTCAATGTTACTAGATTTGTCTTTTGTCTTTCTGTTGGTGGTTGTAGGAGAGGTCTCCTGCAGTTCCTTGCAGGAAAGCATTTTAAAGCAGGATAGGTCTTGTTCAGCAAATTTTAAATGTAGTCCTGTCTGAAGGCAGGCTGGTGAAGTAGATGATGTTCTCTGGTTCCTGGCAGCCTGTGGAATAGAGGATGATGTTGTCATTGCAGTTAGAGTCAATCTTTTTTGGCAGGAGCTGAAACAAACCACTGGCCAGATGGCCAAATTGGACTGAGGCAAAACATTTATTAGCATCCAGTTTAGTCATTCATGTGACTGGATAGTACCACACACCCTATAATCATTCCTACTTGGTCTTCAGTGAATCAAACTAAAGGATATCTTTTCCTGACCCATTTTATTTCACACCTAATAGCTAGATGTCCTTGTAATGCATATGACCTAGTTAGTTAGATCTAGGCTCTTTTTCTGGAGCAAGAGAAGAGGAAACTAGAACCTTTTCTTTCTTTTTAGTTGAAAGGCCAAGCTTGGGGAAGAAAACAGCTGTCAGCTTTGAGTAATGCAAATCATTTTTATGTATGCTTCCTTAGCAGTCTCTAGAGAAGTTTATATTCATGAGATTAAAATTCAAATATGTACTTTTTGTCCAGCATCTTAACTTCTAGGAATTCATCCAAAGGGTGAATTATGTATGTGCACAGAGATTTAACCACAAACATGTTCATGGTAGTGTTGTTATTAATAGAGAAAAAGTAAATGTCTATTTAATTCACTTATTTAAGAATACACGCTGAGCTAGTGCTTTGAGTCACATACCATTCTATTTGCTAATCAATGTTAGAGTGAAACAAATATTAATGATAACTCATGGAGTGAAATACTATACAGCCATTAGCAGTGCTGTATAAGAATAGTCAATGACATGGCAAGATGTTGATGACATATTAGTGAAAACTTGGGCAATAAAAAATGATGTACCTTTTGATGTTTACCTTTACTTTGTAAGTGTTCTCTAATGAAGTCATAGGAGTTTTCTAATGGTAGAAACAAAATAATAGACTGTATTTCCAAACAACACACAAAAAGCCTCTCAAGCTGTTAACCTCTCACTTAACATAAACATGGTGATGGATTTTCTAAGGGAAAGGATTGATTCAACAAATATTTATGAGCTTCTACTATTTGCTGCTTTTTACAGAATGCCAGCACACAATTGTGATGCTTTCCAGGAATATTGGGTATGACCAATCGCACAGGGATAGGAGTGGCTTAAACACTACTATAGAGTCTCTATATTCCTACACAGATATTAACATATTCTGTAGTCTCTAAGGCAAAGAGTTGTGTATTACCCCACTCCATTTCACAAAAAAAATTGGCCTATCTTGGGTATCATGTGATAATTTTGCCACATCTTTTCTGCCTTCCTTCACTCTATTCAAACTTGATTTCATGGTTGTAAACATTTTGGTGGTATGGATTTTTTCCAGACTGTGTTGTTTTCAAGGTTTCAGACATTGCTAGGTGTGATTCCTGTGAGGTAACTCCAACAGCCTCCTGAGTGATACTAGTAGTATTGTATGCTGGTAGTTAAAAGGAGCTAGTGATGGGGGAGTGAAAATTTTAAAAGCCCAAGCAATATAGGCTTTGAGCGGTTGGCCGTCAAAAGTCAGTAACAAATATCTGGATTATTCAGTCTATGTCTAGGTATCACAGATGAAAAACGAAGGCAAGCTGAACCTGGCCAGAGCATGACTTTGGAACTATGGGCAATAATGACCATCAAGATCATCTGCATCTTGGAAATGTACCAGAAACATGGCTTCTTAAAGAACAAGGGCCGATAGAAGCAAGACGATAGTCATGGAAGAGGATAATTTTACCATCTCCAAATTTGGATATTATGAATCACCAAGGAAATTATATTTAATTAACAATTTAATTTAGCTAGCTCCTCTAATATTTTCTGGGGTGCTATTTCCATGTAATCAATCTGCCTACATAAAAGGTAAAGACAAAAATGTCCTTCACTAGAAACTAGTTGAAGGAGAAATGCTTCTCTGAATTCCATGTTGTCCATTTTAGTATACGTGGCATTAGATTTCCTTGAGTCTTCCTATAATTTCATAGAAAAAGTATCGACCTCGAGAGTGCCAAGGAAGTTAAAATGAATTTCTTCTTATGGAATGAAGCAAACTCTCTCTGATTTTGTTACTCTCATCTATATCAGTGAGCTTAGGGTTTGGCTTCTCTTGCATTCTAAACTACTGAGCAATTGCCTCAAGTTCTACCTGCCTGCAGTGATAAAGCTGACAAATGTGTTTGAGACTTCGGAGTAAAACAAACAGAAGCAAATAAAAGCCAATATTCAAATACATGCAATGTAATTAGATTAATCTGTAGCTGAGTTTGTGAAGGAAAACTAATTATGAATCAGATGTATAGTTTTCAGGGAATTTTAATGTAAACTACACTGTATATACCTATTATAATAAATTGCAATAAAGAGTACACACACAAACCCACCCACACCCACCCCCACACCCACCCATACACACAGACCTAGCAATTGAAGCCTACTGGGAGCTACTTTAGATTTAAATTTGCGTCCACTTTTGGGAGGCTGGAGGGTATTAAATAATTAAGATCTGCATTCCAGGACTCTGTAGTTGGTTTTCAGAGCTTATTGCTTGCAATTAGAGTAACCATTAGGAGGATTTTGTTTGTACCTAGGCAAAGAGGTATAAAGTTGAACAATGATTGATGAATTTGATCAATAGACAGTCAACTGGAATAATTTAGGCAGAAACAGCTTTATTAATGTTTTTCAAGAGTCTTAATTTTCTGAATAATTGCTTTAACTGTCTTCAGATAGTGTCTGTATAGGTACTGCTTCAAGTTACATACAATTTAGAAAATGTTTTAATTGCTATGCAGATTTTACTTTTCTTACAAAACTGGTAGACATTTAAAATCAATACTTTTTTAAATGTAAAAAAGTAAATTTATTGTCTAAATCATACTGAACTGGCATACTTATTTACATTTTCAAACCCAATACAAGAAACAGTTTTTATAATTTTTTCATGCTTCAAAACTTACAAGGGCAAAAGCAAGAAAAGTCACTTCAATACTCGGGGCACTCTGTATTAAATCCATCTTTTTTGTTTTTTTTTTTGGTGCCAGGCTCTGACTTTCCAAAAGTTCTAATTATTTAGTTTCTACCTTGATGCCAATAATACGCCACTTCAAGCTAAGTTTTCCTATTTTTGTTTCCTTAAAATGGAGTCTCTGGCTTTCATTTCTGTGAGGTTGAGGATTTGAATATGTTCTTATTGGGCTGGTATTCCTGGAAACACTCTTATGACTTGTTTTCATTCTTTGTGATGCCCTCAGCCTTCCCAGCTCTGTGGAGACAATTTGCACTTAGCTCTTGCCATCATGCAGTATCTGCTGACCTCTCAGGACACCTCCCCCTTTAGGTTGGCCTCCCTGACACCAGCTTTTATCTGACACCTGTCCTCCAAAGCTTTGACTGGGCCACTCCTTTTGCCCAGGAAAGTTCCTTCCTACTCACCAATCCTAGTATTGCAGAGTTGTTTTCCGGTTTTATTTCCTTGCAGCCTGTGTCACGTGGGGAATGTGTATATTCTACTCTCCTGATATCATTCAAGTTCCTTATTTTAGCTTTTATTTTTGGTTTGGGGGTACATGTGAAGGCTTATTACATAGGGAAATATGTATCATGGGGGTTTGTTATACAGATTATATCATCACCCTGGTATTAAGCCCAGTACCCTATAGTTATCTTTCCTGCTTCTCTCCCTCCTCCCACTTTCTCCACTCAAGTAGACCCCAGTGTCTATTGCTTTCTTCTTTATGGTCGTAAGTTGTTATTATTTAGCTCCCACTTATAAGTGAGAACATGCAGTATTTGGTTTTCTGTTCCTAATAAAACAGCCAAAAATGACATAATTTGATCCATTCTTATAAGACACACACACACACACACACACACACACACACATTATATAAGTTACCTAGTATCAAGCAGGATTTTGATGGAATACAGCTTACAACTGGTAGGTCTTGGTGAGAAGAAAGAGCTAAAGAAAGCCCCCTAAACAATGTAGGTCTTCCCTAGACCTAGATGTATCCATTTTCTAAGGCCTCAATAATGCGGCATAACAAACAACCACAGCACTTCAGTGGGAATCAACTACGGATACTTAGTTTTGCTCGGTAGATCCTTATTTTTTGCTTTCAAGCATCATAGGTGGTTGGATGGCTTTGCTGATCTTGTCTGCCCTCTTTCCCATGTTTGAACCTATGCTAGCAGGAAGGTGACATGTGTCTATTCCATGTATCTTCTTCTTCAGCAGGGTAGTCCGGGCATGATCTCAAGGTGAAGGCAGTGGAGCAAAAGAGAAACGAAGATGTGTAAGTTTCCGCTTGTATCAAGTTTGCTGATGTTCCATTGGTCAAAGCAAGTCTCACAGCTAAGTCCAGAGGCAATGTGGAAGATCCCTGCAGTGGGAGACATGCAACCTTGGGGCCATGAGTACAGTTAGTACACACCAAGTAAGGCAGGTATGCAAGGGCACTTCAGTGGATTGCTTCATGTACTAGCAAGGGTACAAGAAAGAGTCATTTCCGAACAGGAATTGTGCAGTCTTAGAACAGGATTCCTCAGGCCAAATCATTTGACCATTTTTCAGAATCTCGCAGAATTATAATTCTTATATACAACAGGCATCCATAGTTTTTGACAAAACTTTCCATTAAGATGGAAAATCCCAAAGGGGTTTTATCATTTTAGGGAAGTTACAGTAATTTTGAAATCCAGGCAAATGTTTTTCTATTATGTGATGTAACACTCTAATTCTTTGCAAAATTTGCAATTATTGTTTACTTTTAAGAATCCTGTTGAAAGTACTATTTGTCTTTTGCACACATTGGTCTTGGAGATTTCGTTTAAAAAAACCACACCAAATAAAACCAAGTCATGCGAGTCTGAGGGAAGCTAGCACGTGCTGCCTTTTCTTCCTAGGAAACTGTCACTGGGACCATGCTCCATTTGCCACCAGTGCATGGCTGGTTCTAAGCCACATGGGATTTCAAAATCCTATATTTCTTCCAGCAGTGGATCCTCTTTCTTCTTTCCCTCCCCTGGAAGACTCCTAAGAGTTCCTTGTCAGTGCCTCCTTGAAACTGTTTCCCCAAAGGCAAGGCGTTTTGCTCAGCACCTCCCAGAAACTGATTCCCTCAAGGCAAGGCATTTTGCACAGGAAATGCATTCACCATTTCTTTACTCGTTGACATTCTCTAGTCTGTTTCGTACTCTCACATTCCTGAAAACTTGTGATTTTGCAAAGATGTTAATTCATTGGTTACTACATAGCAGTCATCTTTTTAATGATTTAGGATGGCTTGGCTTATTTTGGGCTTAATGGTGCTGCAGAAGTGAGTTTAGGGTGATTAATATTTAAATATATTTATCTGACTTACAAATATTATGTATTAAAAGAACTAAAAACTAAGAAAATGATAAAAAAATCATTGATAATCTCACCAACTATGGATAAACCAGTCAATTTTTCTCACTTTAGCACTTATGTGTGTATAATTAGTCAAACTTCATGGGACACCAATAGCAAATTTTGATCTATACAAACAGCAATTTCATACAGTTCAATGTTATATTTGTGATCATTCCTTGTATTAGGAACAAACAGGAGCGATGTGTGTGTGTGTGTGTGTATACATACACACATGCATGTGTGTGGGGAATGGGGAGAGAGAAAGATTGAGAGAGAGAGATTAAGGAACTGACTCATGCAACTGTTGGGGGCTGTCATGTCCAAAATCTGTAAAGCTGAAAATTCAAGGAAGAGTTGATGTTGCAATTTTGAGTCCAAAATTTGCAGAATTTCTGTGTTGCACTCTTGAGGCAGAATTGCTTCTCCTTCAGGAAACCTCAGTCTTTGCTGCTAAGGCCTTCAGCTGTTTGGATGAAGCACACCTACATCATGGAAGGCAACCTGATTATTCAAAGTCTACTGACTTAAGTGTTGATCACCTCTAAGAAATAGATTATAGCAACAGTTGACCAAATAGGCATCATAGACTAGCCAAGTTGACACATAGAATGAACAATCACATTCCTGATAAATGGTTCTGCATCCTGGTTTTTACTATGATAATTATTCAGGTAAATAGGTCTCTATATATTTAATGAGTTTATTAAATTTATAAGAAGAGTCACCGGTTCATTTACCTGACACATATACTAATTATGAAGATATCACGACATGTGCAATGATCTATCTCTGGGGCATAGGTTCCAGCTCATGGGGGCTCCACTTTGCCTCTATTTTAGCCATTTTCTGCACAGACATTGGTGTGATAGCATCTAACTGTGAAACCAGATCATTCAAGAATGGGAAGCCAGAGGCTGACTTTCTGAAAATAGGTTAATATAAACATCAATTTCTCTTCATGGCAGAGGATGCTTTTAGAGTCTTGGGCTTGCTTTATGGATTTGGAGAACTATTTGTACTAGATACTGTGTTTTGCATTGATTATTATATTTATTTCCAAAAACACTCTTATGAGATAGACACTATTAAACCTATTTATAGTTAGAGAAAATGTGGCATAGAGAAGTTAAGGAACTTGAAGAAGAGCAATCTGGCTGTTAGATATTATTTATTGGCCCCAAAATGTGATAGTGTTATTTATTGCCAGAAAGTGGGGAGAGGGTGGTGAAACCAGGCATTGGCTCAACTTCTGGGAGCTGGGAAGTTCTGAGAACGACTATGGCCATTTTGTTGTAGGGATAGTAACTGACATGGAGGACTGAGACTTGTGATGATCAAAGAACCCAGAGGTATGAGGAAGTGTAAATTCTGGTCATTTATAAAATATTTAGACATTATCTTATGATTCTCATTGGAAAGAGACGTGGAAAGTATGTTTCTAATTGAAAGAACAAGTGAAAGTGAAAAAACAAGTGAAAGTGAAAAAACTGTGTTGCCGTCCCAGAGATTAATAATGGCAGATGTTAAGTTCGTGAATGAGTGACTGTGTGTGTATCTGTGTGCCTGTGCATGCACTGTTTGTGAAGCAGGACCATTACAGCATAGAGACTAAATTAAAGGATTATAGAATATTGGTGCATAAAAGGCTTTTGAGACTACCTAATACAATTCCTTCACTTGAGGAAACTGATGCCTAGAGATACTGAGTGTTCAAGGTCTTTCAGTCAGTTCTACCCAAGTCAGTTCTACCCACTGGCATCAATAAGAAATAGTAATTTTATGTTGAGAGAATGACTTCAGTGAACATATATCTTAGTACTTTCTGGACAGTGTCCTTTTTAAATCTGTTGACTCCAAACCTATTGATGCGTTCCGGACACTCATATTTCAGGACTCAAATTATATCTCTCATATCATATTTCACTCTCGTAAATGGCACAAAGATTCCTGGTCAGACTGTTTGTTCCAACAGCTTTGGTATGGAAAATATGTTCACCATAACCATGATTGAGCATGCTTGTTTCCAGGCCAGTGGAGAAAGACAAATCATAATTTTCTTTCTCAAGGTGTTTTTGTTATTTTCATGGCACCTTTAATCTTGCTCCCCTTGTAATCTTCGTACCCTCTTCCTTGACTTTGCACTTTCTGGTCACTGCCTGTGTTTTCTACTAGGGGGACTTTATCTCTGTTGAAATGATGGCGGAATTAGGTAGTACCGTAATGAATTAGGCTGAGAAATACAGGCATTAGACTTAGTAAAGAGGGGTTAGACCTACAATGTGAGCAATAATTGACACGTGTGGAGGGTATTCATTCATCTAGAAAGAGTGTCCCTGTTAGTACCCTACAGAGCTGTGAGTCTCTACCCGGGTAATGGATGCACGATTCAAATTTACTTTAGAAGTCAATGCAATACTTTAGAAGTCAAGTCTTCTCTTTCAGTAAAAAGAATTGAATACAAGAAGGCATCTTTCTTAGGAAAAAAACACAATAATAGTATCAGATTCTTTTTGGAATGTACAGAAATTTATTGCCACTACACATTAGACTTTGTACTAAGGACTGCTGGGAGACTTATGTGATGAATTCCACCTTACAGATAAAATGAGGCTCAAGGTAATTGTCAGGTATGTCAAGAGCTACATGATGGGCAGTGGGAATAACAGCCAGACTGTGGCACCACATCATTGGATTCTTTCTCTTATTTCCAAGGAAAAATCGCCATCCTCACAGACACACAGCAGCAATGGAGGAGAGGCACGCTGTGGCACGTAGTGGTCAGAACGGCTTTCCCCAGATGAATGGGGCCACTGAGAGGATCCATCACTCCTCTGTTGAACTCTTTCTTCATTAGAGTTGAGCCAGTGGCAGATGGTGCTCCTCCAGTAACATGGTCTCGGAGTTGGGGAATATGTTTTCCACATGAGTGAGAGATTTGTAATCAAGGACATCGTTTATCTTTCTGTCTCCCTTAGAAGCTCTGTGCCATTTAGTTACAGGACTGGTAGTTAATCTTGGGCAGCTCTCATTCGTTCCTCACAGAACAGCTTAATCCAGGATGGTTTGCACAGCTTCCAGGTTGTGGCAGGCTCTTGAGATCATGCACAACATGCTTAAGCTATATGTGAATGAAGTTTCTTGGCTGATGTCCGATTAATGAGACCCAGCAGTATAAAGTTCCTAAACCACTAAAGCTAATCATCACATGTCTCTTGTTTCTACAAGACTGGCTGGCTAACGCTGCCAGCTGTAAACGAAAGAGACAAGGAAAATCACATATCTTATCACACTGAAGGAAAAATAATTAATGGCAATAGAGAAAATGGGGAGAAAGCAAGGGACCGAGGACACCATTCTATGAGAAGGTGAGATGTTTGGAGGAGGATGTAAAATATCACCCCAGTCTCATTCCTCTATCAAAAGCATCTGAATGAAGTCAAGGCTCTATGTCAAACCTTAGGTGACTTAACTCACAGCTCTGACTTCTTCACCCAGCTTTTTATAAATGGTGCTGCCCAGTGAAAGAGAGATCCTGGCTATTGAACATGAAAGAATTTGTACAAAATCTAGCTCTAACATTAAAAAAGCAATCGAGAACAAATGTTTTACCAAAAGCTGCCCTGGTAGAACAAACTTTTTTACAAAAGTCAGCCCACATTTTATTTTGGGATTAGATGAAACTGTTGTAGAGAAACAACATTGGCCTTGATAGTTGATAGTACCAGTTTTCATTCACAAATATGCCCACTGGCATTGTGACACTGAATAAGCCGCTTGAATTCTCAGAGCATTCATGTTTTTATTTGAAATATTGGGACAATTAAAAGTGGTAAATGTATGAAAATCCCTTAGTGCATTTTTTTGTGTGCTTAGCAGCTTTTTAAAAATACCTAGCTTATAGAAATACAAAAGTTAGGAAGAATAGGTTGTAATATTCTATAGTACAGTAGAAAAATTACAGTTAACAATAATTGTATATTGGAAAATAGCTAGAAGGAAAGAATTGTAATGTTTCCAACACAAAGAAAAGATAAAATGATGGCTGTCCCAGTTATCTTGATATAATTGTCACACATTGTATACAGGTATCAAAATATCACATATACCTCCCAAATATGTATAACTATTCTATGTCAATAAAATAAACACCTAGGTTACAGAGTTCTTAGGAGAATTGAATGACCTGCTATAAAGTGCTTTATAAATGTAAATGCTTACACATATATAAACTATTAATGTTGTCTCCTTTATGTACGTGTGTACCCATGTGCAGGTATGTGCATATACATAGGTATGAGGATGCTATGACTCTGTCTACTTAGCTTCTGGCTTCACATATGAGCATTCTTAATGCAATGTGAAAAAGCAAGCAATGCCATATCTAATATTTTTAAATAATCAATTCCATTTAAACCACAGACTCGCAGGAGAATTACATCAGCCTCCTGGAGGCTGCAGTGTGGCTCTGGGTGAGATTGGATCTGTCACTCTCAACCTCCAAGCGGAGTGAATGTGCGTTTGTGTTTTAATGGGTTTCCATGGTGGCTTGACCTTTCCAGTACGTAGGTGAGGTGAGTCGAGTTCCTGGATCTGAAACCTTCTGAGGCACGCATGGCCCGGAGGGTAGAGGAATTTTCTAATCAATAACACTTCAAGTCAGCAAAAAACTACATAAGCTCAATTTTGCAAAATCTTATAACACTTTGTGACAAAGTCATTTATGAATGTTCTTTAGCATTTAAAAGGCTCTTTGTATACTCTGTCAGAATTCCAAGCAATCAATTTTGCTTGCTTTCTAAGGGGGAGGAAAGTCTTCCATTTAATTTTAAAGGAGTACATGAATAAATATCATTCGGCTTTAGTTGGGGACATCTGTTGTTTATTTCAGAGTTGGAATCATGAAATGTTAGATCTACCAGGGGCCTTAGAGACTTTTGAGTCCAGTGGTTTTTGAACTGGGCTTGGCAGAGCCCTGGAAATCTATGGAGGTGCCTCTGGGGTTCCCACAGGCAGGGACAGATGGGTTTGCTGATTGGCAGAGTTTCAAGAACACCAGCCCATTCAACCAAAGCAGCATTATTTATTTTATTACGTTTTTAAAAATCTTTTAAGAGACAATGTCTTGCTGTGTCACCCAGGATGGAGTGCAATGTCACAATCATAGCTTACTCCAGCCTCAAATTCCTGGGCTGAAGCAGTCCTTCTGCCTCAGGCTCCTGAGTGCCTGGGAGTACAGGTGTATACCACTGCACCAGGCCCAGCATAATTTAAAAATGATTCATATATTAAAATGTATATAATTTTATTTTAAAATGCTTCTTTCACTTAGAAAGTTAGCAAACCACCAGTCTACTCCAAAGCCTTTGTTTTACAATTGAGGATTCAAGGATTCAAGAGAGGTAGTTTTCAAGATCATGAGAATAGTGGATGGGTAGAATCCAGATCCAGTAATTCTTATTTCAGTACCACCTCAACTAAGTAAAAGTGTTGGGGAAGGAGGGTAAATGATGCTTCTTGTTCCTTTAATGGCAGGGAAAGACCCGATGAATGGGTGCTTGGCATTCTGCATTGATTCATTCATTATTTGTTTATTCATTCATCTAGTAAGCTCTCAAGTTGCCATGGAAGAACAGAGAATGAGATGACTCCAAGTCTGACTTTGGGGAATCTCTAGTGTCCAAGGCAAACATTGAAGCAATTACTCATTATAGACAAGACATGAAAATGCACAGGATAAGGAGATGGAGTTTCTGGTTCAACACTAAGTTTAAGTGTGTTTTCATCTTAGAGGCATTATGCTACAATGAAGCAACATTGTTCACCATCAGCATCTTGCCAAGCCTGAGGGGAGAATGGATCTTGACTTGCCAAGGAACTGGAATGGAGCCAGGGGGCGAAAGTGCGGTGAGGTCAGGTGAGAGCAGCAGCAGGTGAGGTGAGGGATGGAGGTGAGGCCAGATCGCCTGGTGGTTTAAAAGCCACAGCGAGGTGTTTAGACCTAATTTTAAAAACAATGAAAAGCACTTGATTTAGTTTAGCCATCCATACGCGGCTTGTGTTAGCTCAATTAGACTCCTGCCTTTTTGCAAGGACAGAGGGCTTTCTGTATCCCATACACAAGAGAATGATGTGTTTTCTCTTTTTAAATGAGATCTGTTTAGCTAGTTGTATGGAGAATAAATTCTGCCGGTCAATTGTGGAAACAGAGACTTAGTTAAGTAGACCTTAAAATATATGCAAGGTGGCCACATATGGTATGGTGGTTGGATATAAGATGGAGAAAGTGGGCAGACTCAAGACACAATTTGAAACAAAATTTGCCAGTGGTTAGATACAGGAAGGGTAGAAAATGGAGAAATTAAAAATGGATTGGGGATTTTTGGTTTGAGCAAGTGAGTGATTTGTGGTACCTTGGGGGGATATGGAAAATACAAAGGGAGAAAGAGTTTGTTATGATGTCCAGAGAAGTGATGCGCTCACAGCAGTTTTTTTGCAATAGAGAGTTTAATAAAGGCAGAAACATCTAAGTGGAATAACATGAGTTTATTAGTACTCAAATCAGCCTACCTCAAAATTGGGAGTCTAGGGTTTTTTAAGGACGAGATAGGGAGGTGTGCTTTACCAAGGCCTCTCTTAGTCTCTCCAGTAAGGCAGTGGGATTTTCATCAAATCCCTGGTCGATTATGGACAACTTAGTATAATTGAGAGGCTTGGTCTTAGTCCTACATAAGCCCTCCATTATGCACACCTGAAAGTGTCTCTTTTTCCAGTCTTCTGCCTCGATATTGGGATCCCATTTAGGGTCATTCGCTGGTACTGCTTCTCTTCCAGTTGGATAATATTCACTCCCTTCCCTGACGCTATATGTGATACAAAGCTCATCCCCAAATCTCTCTGCTGCCTGCAGAGCAGCCTGTTTCTCAGTGTTTGTCAGAGTCGATTCAAAAGTAACATAACATCTCTCCAGGAGAGTTTAAATGTTTGGGTGAAATTCTGGAAAGCCTCTATATATCTATCAGGGTCACCTGAAAACTTGCCAAGATTCCCCCTTAATTTGCTTTAAGTCTTGTAGAGAGAAGGGAACCTGGACCCTATTGGGACCAAATTCTCTGGACATCTGTTGAAGGTGCAAGAGTGATACTGGGGCTTGTTTAGGGTGAGATTTCTAGGAGGGGGCAAGTGAGAGGCTGAAGCTGTATAGAGAGGTCGGGGAGGACCTGGAGGAGCAGGGCTGGAGTGAGCTTGCACCTCTGCTGGGGGTGCCTCTGGGACTCATATCTTTAATTTCCTGAGCTTATCCCTTGCAGCCTTCCCTGAGATGGCAAACAGGAGGGCTGCACCAATCCTATACTGTCAGCAAAGGTCTGGATCGCTTTGCAAGGAATAGAAAGCCTGCACATATGGGGCCTCAGACCATCTGTCCCCATGTGTACAGAAAAGTTCCAACTGCTGAATGGTATTGAGATGCATGGTTATTTCCTGGGCCCAATCCAGTCCTTCATAATTTGGCCAAACCTTTATGCAGAGGGTTATGAGGCATTTTTCCTCCAGATTCTGAGGGTCAAAGCAGTCCCAATGGTTCAAGATACAGTCCAGAGTAGTATAAGCTGGCAGTGGTAAAGAGAACTGGTTGTCCGTTTTGAAAGACGGGGAATAGAGGCATCCCTCATTTCCCTTCTTTGTTTCAGCAAAAATTCAGGGTGTGATGGAGAAAGCAAGCAAGTGTCCTTCCTTCACTTTCCACCTGTTGTCCCTGAGCCTTGGTGACCTTGGCAGGTACTGGCCGTAGGTAACAATACCCATGAAGCAGGGAAAACCTGGAGAATAGGAATTAACCACCCTCAGCTATGCCTCCCTTTCTCCCTGCTGTCAGCAAACTTGGAATTCCCTGGGCCTGTTTATGCCATGAAGCATGGCCTCCTTCTGTGGGGTGGGGTTCAGTCAGCAGGAACTGGTCCTGCACATTTACATTTTGCCTGTTGCTTGGCTTTGAGCCCCTCAGACCTGGTCTGTCTTTCTAGGGCCTCAGCCTGAAGCTTGGAATTGAGTTTGGAACTGAAAAGCTATTTTAGAGGCTGTTTGTGTCTGTTTAGAGTGTCTCAAATGTGCCCTGCCGAATTTGCAGTTATCAGCCAGCAGGGGTTTTTCCTCCGTTAACTTCCCTGTCAGAAACAGCTGGTGAGGGGTGGGGAGGCCTCTCACTTAGAAAAAGAAAAAAGAAAAACAGTTTAAGGGGCAAAAACGGGGAGGTTCTGGGGGAAGAACTCTTGCTTAGTGCAACTGGGCATTTCCAATCCTTATATCTTTCCCCTGGATCAGACTGAGTTGAGTTCCTTGGCCAGGGGAGGAAAGGGTTCCATTGGTACAGCGGGCAAAAAGCACCCATCCATTGGCTCTGTGGGGTGGCAGCTACTACTGAGGCTTTCTCCCATGCCCCACCTCGTGGCTGTTGGACTCCACTTTGCCTGCTGCAGGCATACCCAGGTACCCAAGCTGAAAGGGGAAAGTGTAACAGGAGGTGCCCTGAGCCATGCATGCCTGCAGTTGTCGACATGGAGGCATACATGGCACCTCTAGGAACAACTGGTCTGATTTGGACCTTTGGCGGCTGAGCCTAATGCTCATTTTAGTTAGTAACATTGTCACAGCCTGTAGAAAAACTCAACATTATAAAGGAAGAAATAAGAGCCATTGCAAATCATGTGAAAGAGAGAAAAGAAAGTCTGGAGGTTTTTGACCAGCCCAGTTAGAGCAGACTTTTAAAACTCCAAGAAGGGAAATAGAGCCTCTTACAGGAAAAAGGGAGAGGTGGCAGGGTTTTGGAAGAGAGGCAGGCCCAGCAGTCTCACATTCACTCATACTCACCTTCCGCAGTCCCAGACGAGCCCCCAGTTGAAACGGGAAAAGTTCCCTCGTCCCCTTCACAGGGCATGCGATGAGGGTATGGCTCGCTTCTACAGTGCCCTACTGCTCAAACCTCTAGGGAAGCATATAGACGGATAGGCTGTGGGGCTTCAACACCATGGCCGTGTCTAGGGGTGAATATTTACAGCTGAAGCCCCAGGGGGCATGTGTTACAGGGTGTTCTTTTAGTTTAGTCATCTACATGCAGTTTGTGTTAGTTCAATTAGACCCCTGCCTTATTGCAGGGACAGAGGGCTTTCTGTATCCCTGTGTTCTAGCCTTGGTGTACCAGAAGAATTGGATCACATCTAGGCTTGGAGAATGAGTACACAGTTTTATGGAGTAGAAGTAGCTCTCAGTAGATGGGGGAGCAAGAAGGGAGGAGGTTTTCCCCTGGAGTTGGGCTGCTCTGTGTCCTAGGCTCTCCTACTCCAACTCCCCAGGCCAAACTCCACATCACTCTGATGGTCAATGGCCTGCTGGCTTTGTTGGTGTGCTCTTCTGCCAGTATGCTCCTCTTGATGTCCTGCCACTTGTGTCTCTTCTGCCAATCCACTTCTCTTGATGTCCACCCACTTGTGTGTCTGCCTGCTAGAGTCTTGGGTTTTTATAGGCACAGGATCGGGGCATGGCAGGCCAGCATGATCTTGGGAAATGTAACATTTGGGCATGAAGGCAGAAGTGCCTGTCCTCACCTAGGTCTGAGGGCACAGGCCCGTGGGTGGAGCCCTTTCCAGGGACCTCGCCTTCTTCTCTCAGCACTTCCCTGCCCCTCTCCTGTATCAGCTTGGAGGTTAGAAGCAAGATGGAGTTGATTAGGTCAGATCTCTTTCACTGTCATAATTTTGCAAAGGTGGTTTCATGATCACTTTGAGATGCCTATTGGATATCCATTTGGAAGAACATTCTAGGCGCTTGCAGTTCAGAGTCGGGTTTTAAGGATTGGAGGTATACTTTGGTGCTATATTGCATGTAAAGCTGCTGTTCTGAATGGAAATCATTCAGGACAAGAGTAAGAAAGAGGGACTAGGGCCAATCCCTGAACTACTAAACATTTAGAGGTCAATTAAAATATGTGAATAGATGGCTGGGCGCGGTGGCTCACGCCTGTAATCCCAGCACTTTGGGAGGCCGAGGCGGGCGGATCACCTGAGGTCAGGAATTCAAGACTAGCCCGGCCAACATGGTGAAACCCTGTCTGTCTGAAAAAAATACAAAAATTAGCTGGGCATAGTGGCTTACACCTGTAATCCCTGCTACTCGGGAGGCTGAGGCAGGAGAATCACTTGAACCTGGGAGGCGGATATTGCAGGGAGCCCAGATCGTGCCACTGCACTCCAGCCTGGGTGACAGAGCAAGACTCTGTCTCAAAAAATATATATATAAGTAGAACCAGCTTGTAGGTAGACAACCAGGACAGTGTGGTAACATGAAAACTGTAGGTCAATGTCTGTCAATGTATCAACCCCAAAGTGCCTGGCATCTAGTGGATACTGCATTGTTGCTATGGTAAGTTATAGTAGTCCAAATAAGTGATAAGAAAGAATGGCCATTTTTGAAGAGACACTTGAGTCCATAGTTTGCTAACATACAGCATATAGATCTCTTCAACTGTTAGAAAATTTGATTTCCCCGTTAGTCAAACTTCAAATATTCAGAGATCTTGTTATGTATCCTTTTTTTTAGCCATGAAAAATTTAACTTTAGTATGCATGAGTTTTGAAATGGGAATGACCTATAGGAGTAACTGAAAAACAAGACAACTGAGTGTTGTATATTTCAGAAGGAGGTAAAGCAGCAGGTGGAGTTAAAGGGGAGGATGTTACAGTGGAACTTCGAATAACAGTAAGGACACAGCATCATGAGGCAAAGTAAATCTGGGCCTTGAGGCTCTTGGCGGGAGAGGAAAACTGAAAAATGTGAAGAGGGACTGATGTGATTTGGGCTGAACTCTATGCAGTGTGTAGATGTTCAATGGCATGATATTGTAAGTGTCAGTTCTGGGTAGTTTAAATAAAGGCACTTCCACTCCAGATTTTCCTGACTCTGGAATTTAAGTGACTTTGCACCTGGGGCTATAATAGGCTATAACAAGAAGTTGACCGCCAGGTGCAGTGGCTCACGCCTATAATCCCATCAATTTGGGAGGCCGAGATGGGCAGATTACTTGAGGTTAGGAGTTTGAGACCAGCCTGGCCAACATTGCAAAACCGCATATCTCCTAAAACAATATAAAAATTATCCAGGCATGGTGGCATGCCTGAAATATCAGCTACAGGGAGGCTGAGACAGGAGAATCCCTTGAACCAGGGAGGCAGAGGCTGCAGTGAGCTGAGATGGCACCACTGAAGTCTAGCCTGGGTGACAGAGGGACACTCCATCACACACACACACACACACACACACACACACACACACACACACAAAATAGACAAAACAATTTTAGACATGAAATTATTTCAGGAAGGTATTGAAAATTTCGATAGAGTACTGAAAAACATTTTTTATTACAATGCACATTATCTGGATTAGAAACAAATAGAAAATATATTTTTTGAGCTACTGGAGATAAAGATACTGAATTTTTTATTTATTTTAGTTCCTTTTGTTTATTTTATTCTTATTTTTTGTTTTATTTTTGTTATATATCGTCCTTGAGTTAGATACTGAAAATTTTCTAGCAATCAAGGGGGTGATGCCTTGGAAGGAATTTTGTTGTATTTGTTACTAAGAGTTTTTTTAAAACATTCAATTAAATATTTGTGATAAATGCTACACTTTGCATAGAGTGTAACAAATCTATGGTCTATAATAGTGGTCAAAATATCTAATGAGCTCTCTGTTCTCATGGATGTGACCTTCCAAGAGGGAAGACATGGACTTAACACAAATGTTATATAAAACGTCAATATGTGATAATGCTATGAAGGGCCATAACAGAGAATGAAAAAGAAACACCAGGGTGAACAATTTAGATTGGAAGGACCAGAGAAGAGGTGACATTTGGGATAAGGATTAATAAAATCGGGCTTGTGAGCACACTCTGTCCATGTATCCTGTGAGCGCCCATGGTGAGTGTGAGGAAAAGAGTGGAAGGGTACAAAATCTCTCCTTCAACCCCTGGTCTATCATGTCATCAACCTACAATTTTGTCTGCTGGTCTTCACTGCCATCTTTCTGTTGGAAGTAAACAAATACAGCTCCTGGCTCATCTACCAATGTTCAATGCATAGAAGTTGAGAAAGTAAATGAATCAATGAATCATTAAATGAATGGATGTTCTTCACAACACTACTGTTTGAATGCATTATGTTGTTTGGAAGTAGGGGGAGTAGCTGAGCCTCTTCCAAGCACACATTATCATCCAGTAACACATCATCAACACAATTTCTCTTTATCAGATTATCTGATTATCTAATTTTCTGATAATCTAATCTGATAACCTAGTTTATCAGATTATCTGATTTTCACTTGCAGAAAGTAGAGAAAAGAGAACTGCTGGGTTTTCTTTATGGCCACCAGCACACCATTATTATGACCAGCTAACAAATATGTTACCTGGTTGAGAAAATTAGCAATATCCCCCCAGTCTGTGAGTGTCTCCTGGTTAGGTATATAGTGCTTTTAGAATTCTTTCATGCTGATTTTTGCATATATATATATATATAAATTAACATATTTTTTTCTAAATAACAAAGAAGAAAAGTGATGTAGATTCAGATGTAACTTGGGAATAATATGATTTCTTTATTTAACATACCAGCCATTTTCAGCATTTTAAATAGAGGCAATTTTTCAATGAAAACATAATTTTTCAATGTGTTTATTCAGTGTAGGTTGAGACAGGTATTCCTCTGAGGTATACAAACTTAAGAACGTTCTGGCCTCAATTTTTCCCCCCCCAGCAAAAATTACTTTCTTCTGAGTTTTCAGACATTGCTAAAATGTTTTATTTACTTTTCTTACAATGACTTTAGTGAGTGACTCATACATCAAATTTAATTATCAAGCCTCAGAAAATGGACAAGAACTGAAAAACACATACAACAGGAATGATTTGACCTCGCTAATTATGAGGAGGAAGCTTAGTGCAGGTGTCTTCCTGCAGTTAATGACAATACCCCTGAGAACATGAATGCATTGCAAGTTACAATGTGTTTCTACTCAAAAGACAGTTCCTGCAAAGTGAAAACACCCCAAGTGCAGCTCAGTACTTACTCTAAAATATACTTGGGTGTTTATAATCACCGATGTGTCGAGATAGTGTATGCTGTGTTTGATGCTGGTGTAGGCAGTTTAATTGGCCTCCCTAGAATTGAGCTAGCAGGGGAGGAGAAAAGCAAATATGGCACTCTGAAGCAGTGCTCACTGAGATGGAATGCTGAGTATTCTGTTTCTAGGATCAAAGCAGCTCTGGATTGGAAATTAAAACATCCACACACATGTACACACAATCACACATCAATACAAAATAAACATCTAATGAAAAAAGGCACAATAATTGAAACCGGATGAACTCCTTTCATAGAGTACAAAAATCTGCAATTAGAAGGATTGATCTTTCCCTCCAGCAAGCTACTTTTGCAGTACTAATAAGAGGGGAAAAACTCCAAGGCCCCCAGTGAACTGGGACACTTTACCCGAATGGCCAGTAAATATTCATTGTCCTTCTCACTCCAGTAAAGCTGATCTCGTCAGAGTTTCCAGTGACCACACTAGTGCTAAATTGTATGTCAGTTTTCACTTCATGCCTTAGTAGCCCTATGGGCAGTGTCGGATACAGTTCATCACTTCCTCCTTTTTGAAACTTGTTCACTTGGCTTCCGGGAACACACACTCCTGGGTTTTCTCTTCCACAACTAACCTCTCCTTCTCTTGTCTTTTTTACTACGCTTCCCATGCTGCTTACCTTTAAATTTGGGAGTGTCTCAGTACTCAGTCCTTGGATCTCTCATTATTTATGTTTGCTCTTTTTGTAAACTCATTCAGCCTTATGGGTGTCAATAATCCATATAGTGAAGGCTCCCTGATTTTTCTGTCCAGTCTCAATGTGTCCCCCAAATTTCTGGCTCTTTAACTGCCATATTCATTATTCAATAGGGGTCTCACACTTAGTTCTAAACTGAACTATTCTCTCTCCAGGACCCCACTGTGCAGTCTCTCCCATCTGAGTTAATAGCAACTCCATCCTTTCAGTTACTCAAGACCAAAAAAAATGTATAAAAATTATTTTATATGCAATGTCTTTGACAACTACAAAAGAGTATCAGAGACTAGGTGGCTTATAAATATCAGAAATTGTATTTCTGTTTTGGTAAAATTCGTACACAATTATACATATTTATAGAGTACAGTGTGATATTTAGATACATTAATACAATAGGTTAATGGTTAAATCAGAATAATTAGGGTATCTATTACCTCAAGTGTTTATGATTTGTGTTGAGAACATTCCAAAGCTGCTCTTCTAGCTATTTTTGAAATATACAATAAATATTGATAACTGTAGTCACTCTACAGTACTATCGAACACTAGAACTTATTCTATGTAACTGTATTTTGTACCCATTAACCAATCTTTGTTTCCCCTCCTTCCTCTTTATTTTCCCAGCCCCAAATAACCACCATTCTACCCTCTACCTCCATGATCAACCTTTTTATCTCTCATATATAAGTAAGAACGTATAAAATTTATCTTTCTGTGCCTGGCTTATTTCACTTAACATAATATTGTCCAGGCTCATCCATGTTGCTGAAAAATGGTAGAATTTTATTCCTTTTTATGGCTTAACAATCTTCTATTATGCATATACACCACATTTTCTTTATTCATTCACTCAGTCGATTGGATTTCTTGCCTGTTATGAATAGTATTGTGATAAACATGGGAGTGTGGATATCTCTTTGATATACTAATATATATATATATATATATATATATATATACACACACACACATATATACACTATATATATATATAGTGAATATATGTGTGTGTGTGTGTATATATATATATATTCTTTCTTTTGGATATGTACCCGGCAGTGGGATAGCTGGATTGGATTTTTTTAAATTTATTTCTATAGGTGTTGGGGAACAGATGGTATTTGGTTACACTAGTAAGTTCTTTAGTGGTGATTTGTGAGATTTTGGTGCACCCATCACCCAAACAGTACACATAAAGATTACAAATTGGCTGGGTGCGGTGGCTCACACCTGTAATCCCAGCACTTTGGGAGGCCGAGGTGGGCAGATCACAAGGTCAGGAGATCGAGACCATCCTGGCCAACATGGTAAAACCCAGTTTCTACTAAAATACCAAAAAAAAAAAAAAAAAAGAAAAAAAAGAAAAATAGCCAGGTATGGTGGCGTGCAACTGTAGTCTCAGCTACTCGGGAGGCTGAGGCAGAGGAACTGCATGAACCCGGGAGGCAGAGGTTGAAGTGAGCTGAGATCGTGCCACTGCACTCCAGCCTAGCAACAGAGCAAGATTCCATCTCAAATCAAAACAAAACAAAAAACAAAACAAAACAAAAAGCAAAGAAAAGACTACAAATTGGATTGGGAAACCTTTACATTTTTTTTAATGGCTGTATTAATTTATATTTTCACCAACAGTGTACAAGAGTTCCCCCTTCTTCACATCCTCACCAGCATCTGTTGTTTTATGTCTTTTCTATAATAGCCATTTTAACTGGGGCGAGATGATACCTCATTGTGGTTTTGATCTGCATTTCCCTGATGATTAGTGACATTGAACATTGTTTCATATACTTATTGGCTCACTGTATGTCTTCTTTTGAGAAGTCTCTATAGAAGTCCTTTGCCCATTTCTTAATTTGATTATTTGTACTTTTGCTGTTGAATTGTTTGAGCTCCTTATATATTTTGATTATTAATCCCTTGTCAGATGTGTAGTTTGCAAATCCTTTTTGCCATTCTGCAGGTTCTCTCTTCACTCCACTGTTTGCTTTGCTGTGTAGAAGCTTTTTAGATTGATGTAATCCCATTTCTCTACTTTTGCTATTGTTGCTTGTGCTTTTGAGGTCTTACTCAAAAATCTTTGCCAAGACCAATATCCTGAATTGTGTGTGTGTGTGTGTGTGTGTGTGTGTTTTCCTTAGTAGTTTTGTAGTTTAGGTTTTACATTGAAGTCTTTAATTAATCTTGACTTGATTTTTTTATATGATAAAAGATAGGGGTCCAGTTTTATTATTCTGTGTATGGATATTCAGCTTTCGGCACCATTTATTGTAGAGACTGTTCTTTCTTCTATGTATGTTCTTTGTGCCTTTGTGAAAAACGAGTTGGTTGTAAATGCACTGATTAATTTCTGGGTTCTTTGTTCTGTTTCATTGGCCTACATGTCTGTTTTTAGGCCAGTACCATGCTGACTTGGTTACTTTAGCTTTGTAGTCTAGTTTGAAATCAGGCAGTGTGATGCCTTCAGCTTTGTTCTTTTTGCTCAGGATTGCTTTTGCTATTTGGGGTCTTTTGTGGTTTCACACAAATTTTAGGATTGCCTTTTCTATTTCTGTGAAGAATGCCATTGGTATTTTGATAGGAATTGTATTCAATTTGTAGATCACTTTGGGTAGTATGGACATTTTAACAATATTATTCCAATTCATGAATGTGGGATATCTTTCAATTTTTTTGTCCTATTAAATTTCTTTTGCTAGTGTCTCATCATTTTCATTGTAGAGTTCTTTCACTTCCTTAAATTTATTCCTTAGTTTTTTTTTCTGTAGCTATTGCAAATGGAGTTGCTTTATTGATTGCTTTTTCAGATTGTTTACTATTGGTGTATAGAAATCCTACTGATTTTTGCACTTTGGTTTTGTTTCCTGCAACTTTGCTGAACTCATTTATTATTTCCAATAGTTTTTTGCTGGAGTCATTATATTGTTCTAAGTGTAAGATCATGTTGTCTGAAAACAAGAACAATTTCACTTCATTCTTTCCAATTTGAGTTTCCTTTATGTTCTCTTGCCTAATTGCTCTGGCCGACTTTCACTACAATGTTGAATAAAAGCAGTGAAAGTGATCATCCTTGTCTTGAGCCAGATCTCAGAGGAAAGATTTTAATTTGCCTCTACTCAGTAGATGTTAGTTGTGGTCTTGTCGTATATGGCCTTCATTATTTTGAAGTTTGCTCCTTCCGTACCCTCTTTGTTGAGAGTGCTTATTGTGAATGGATTTTTTTTTTTTTTTCTTTTAGAAGGAGTCTTGCTCTGTCACCCAGGCTGGAGTGCAGTGGCGCGATTTCGGCTCACTGCAAGCTCCGCCTCCCGGGTTCATGCCATTCTCCTGCCTCAGCCTCCTGAGTAGCTGGGACTACAGGCGCCCGCCACCACGCCCGGCTAATTTTTTTTTGTATTTTTGGTAGAGACGGGGTTTCACCGTGTTAGCCAGGATGGTCTTGATCTCCTGACCTCGTGATCCTCCCGCCTCAGTCTCCCAAAGTGCTGGGATTACAGGTGAGAGCCACCGCGCCTGGCCCATGAATGGATGTTTTTGTTGAGAGTGTTTGTTGAGTGTTTTTGAGAGTGTTTGTTGAGATTGTTTATTTTGTTGAGAGTGTTTATCATGAATGGATGTTGAATTTTATCAAATGCTTTTTCTGCATCTATTGAGATGATATGATTTTTTTTCATTTGTGGATATGGTGTATCACATTTATTGATTTGCATATGTTGAGCTATCTTTGCATTTCTTGGATAAATTCCACTTGATCGTGTTGTTTTTTTTGATGTTTGATTTAATTAGCTAGTATTTTGATAAGAATATTTTCCATCTATGCTCATCAGGGATATTGGCCTACAGTTTGTTGTTGTATCCTTTTCTGGTTTTGGTATCAAAGTAATGCTTACCTTGTAGAATGAGTAAGAAAAAATACCCTCCTATTCAATTTTTGAAATAGTTTGAGAATAATTGGTTGTAGTTTTTTTAAAAATTTGGTGAAATTCGCAGTAAAATTATCCAGTCCTGGACTTTTCCTTGGTTGGAGACTTATTACTAATAGATCTTGTACTTGTTACTGTTCTGCTTAGGTTTTCAATTTCTTCCTGATTCAATCTTGGTGTGTTACATGTGTCTAGGAATTTTTCCATTTTCTCCAAGTTTTTAAATTTGTTGATGTATAGTTATTCATAACAGCCTCTACTGATTCTTTTTATTTCTGTGGTATTACTTTTAATGTCTTTTTGTTTGTTTCTGGTTTTACTTATTTGAATCTTTACTCTTTCTCAGTCTACCTGTTTGTTAATTTTGTTTGTTCTTTCAGAAAAACCTTTCATTTTGTTGATTTTTTTTTGTATTTTTAAGTCTTGATTTTATTTAGTTTTGCTATGACTTTTATTATTTCTCTTCTTCCACTAATTAGGGGTTTGATTTATTTTTGCTTTTCCAATTTCTGATAATTAGGGGTTAATCATTAGTTTATTTAAAATATTTCTACTTTTTTGATGTAGCCATTTATTGCTAAAAACTTCTCTTAGTACTGCTTTTGCTGTATCCTATAGGGTTTGGAATATTGTGTTTCCATTTTTATTTCTTTCAAGTAGTTTTTAAATTTTATTCTTAATCTCTTTATTTACCCAGTGGTCATTCAGGAGCATGTTATTTAATTTCCACATATTCGTATGTTCACAAATTTCCTCTTGTTGATTTTTATTCTATTATGGCCTGAAATGATACCTGATTACCTGATAAAATTTTCATTTTTGAATATGCATTGATACCTGTTTAGTGGCCTAATACATTGTCTATCATAGAGAATGCACCAGGTGCTAGATGAGAAGAATGTGTATTCTGCAGATGTTGTATGAAATGTTCTATAAATGTCTGATATTCTGATAGGTCCATTTGGTCTATAGAGCTGTTTAAGTCTAATGTTTTTGTTAAATTTCTGTGTAGGTTATCTGTCTAATGCTGAAAGTGGGGAGTGTTGAATCCCCATCTATTTTTGTATTGATTTGTATCTCTCCCTTATACTTTAATATTTTTCTTATGTATCTGGCTGCTCTGGTTTTTGGGTGCATATATGTTTAGAATAATTATATCTTCTTGCTGAATTAATCCCTTTCTTATTATATAATGGCCTTCTTTGTCTCTTTATCTTTTTTTAGTCTTAAATTCTATTTGTCTGACATAGGTATGGCTACTTGTGCATGCTTTTGGTTTCCATTTGCATGAAATATCTTTTTCTATCCTTTCAGTTTATTTGTGTCTGTACAGGTAGAGTGAGTTTCTCGTAGGCAGCATATAACAGGGTCTTGCTTCTTTCTTTTTCTTTTTAGAAAATCTTTTCAACCAGTCTATATCTTTTAATTGGGGAACTTATACTATTTATATTCAAGGTTGCGATTAATAGGTGAGGACCTACTTCTGTCATTTTGTCAATTGTTTTCAGATTGTTTGGTGTAAACATTCTTATTGCATACATTTGTGATTTAGTGGCTTTTTGTAGTGGATAACATTTGATTTCTTTCTATTTCTCATTTGTGTATTTGCTCTTCCAGTGACTTTTTGACTTCCCTATGTTTTTATGATAGATACTGTCCCTTTGCTTCCAGATGTCGGACTCCTGTAAGCCTTTATTATAGGAGCAGTCTAGTGGTGATGATGAACTCCCTGTTTTGTTTGTCTGGGAAATACATTATTTCCTTATTTCTGAAGGATTGGTTTGCTGGGTATAGTATTCTTGACTGCTAATTTTTTTTTTCTTTGAGCACTTTGAATATGTCATCCCATTCTTTCCTGGCCTGTGAAGTTTCTGCTAAGAAATCTGCTGTTAGAGAGTCCATTAAATGTGACTTGATGCTTTTCTTTTGCAGTTTTGAGAATATTCTCCTTTGTTTTTGACTTCTAACAGTTTTGCTATAATCTGCTTTGAAGAAAACGTTTTTTGGATTGAATCTATTTGGGGATCTTAGAGCTTCCTTTTTCAAGATGTTTATAACTTTTGCAAACTTGGGAAGTTTTCAGCTATTATTTCATTAAACAGGGTTTCTATGCCTTTTATCATCTATTCTCCTTGTTGAACTTCCAATCTTTGAATATTTGTTCACTTGATGTGGTCCTGTGTGTCACATAAGCTTTCTTCACTCTTCTAACATTTTTTTCTCTTTCATTTCTTTTTTAATATATTTTTCTGACTGGCTTCTATAAAAACCTGTTTTCAAGTTCAAAAATTATTTTTTCTGTTAATCTACTTAATTGTTAATTTTATTTTTTATTTTATGCATTAAATTCTTCAGTTCTGGGATTTCTGTTTGGGTCTTTCTAATGATATCTATCTCTTTACTGAATTTCTCATTCAGATCATGAATTATTTTTCTCCTACTTTTGTATTGTTTGTGTTCCCTTGTTTCTCTGAGTTTCCTTAAGATTATTATTTTGAACAGGCATTGCATAGATTTCCCTTTTTGGAGGACTGTTACTGGAGTGTTATTGTGTTCCTTTGAAGGTGCCATGTTTTCTTAGTTTTTCTTGTTTCTTCTGTCCTTCTGTTGATATCTGTGCATTTGGTGTAACTGTCACTTCTTCCAATTTTATAGAATAGCTTCTGTAGGAGGCTTTTTCTGTAGATGTATCTATAATGTCAGTTGTGTAAACTGATTTGCCCTTGGTTCTGGGTGGGCACTGTAGTGTAATTGTCATATAAATTCTTCAGCTGTAATCAATGTAAGCAGTGTCTGTGAGTTCTTTAGAGGCTTAGGCTGTGGTTGTTTGCAGAGGCTGTGGGGAGGTTTTCCTGGAGACAAGGGTGCTGGGTGGGTCAGTCCTCAGCCCCTAGGTGGCATGTTTAGGCACTTGTTGTGATGGTGACATGTTCTGGGTGGGTCTGCCCTTGAGCCTCCAGGCAGAATGTATGTGTGATCACCTGCAGTGAAGATGGTGGGTCAGTCCTTGGGCACCTGGGTGAGGTGAGTGAGCAGTGTCTATGGAGGGGTAGAACAAGGGTCCTTGGCCTTCTGGACAGGGTACACAGGTGGTGTCTGTGGCAGGTTGAGCAGGTCCATCCCTAGGCCCCCAGGTGGAAAGCAAAGCTGTGTGATGACTCCACTGCTTGTGGGGAGTGGAATAACTGTCAGTGGTGTTGGCCCCAGGCATGCTGCTCTCAGGCTTTGTGAAGTATACGCTTTTGTTCCCTATGTCCTGCGGGCAGCCTCCCTAATGTGCTGGACTGCCCATTCCCCAGGGTGTAGGGTGCTGTGTGAGCTTAAGTGCTGGCGGTGTGGCACATCAGTAGGTCCAGGAAGTTCTGTGATGCTGTAGCCCTCTGAGTGAATGTAGTGAGAATGTTGGTAGGACCCCAGGGATGTGGAGATGCCACAGCTATTGGGTCCCAGGGCAGGATGTAGTCTCATGTTGGCCCTGCATTCAAACTGGTACTGTGCTGCAGCACTAGGGTCCCAGCGGTAGGACCCAGTGTGAGTTCTCCCTCTGGAATAATGTAGTCTTGTGGACTCCAGGCAGCTCCCTATCTAGGCTTAGGGCTTATGAGGACTAAGAGGCTTTACTGTAGCTAGGCCTGAAGATGTGGGGATATTGATGCTGGAGATCTCTTGTTTATCTTTTTCCTGCAATTGGGAGTCCCTCCTGACTCTGAGCTGGTCTGACTGGCTGTCTTGCTTCCCTCTCTGTGCTGCCATCTTGAGCTGCCATGCTTCATAGGGTCCCTGTCCTATTTCTCACAGTTCTGGAGCCTGACAGTCTGAGATAGGGAGTCAACATGGTTGGGTTTTGGTGAGGTCCCTCTTCTAAGTTGTAGACTGCCAACTTTTCCTTATAGCTTCATGAGGCAGGAAGAGTGCTAAAGAGCTCTCTGGAATCTTTTATAAGGGTAATAATCCCATTCATTAGGGCTCCACCTTCATGTACTAAATTTTGTCTTTCAAAGGCCCTACCTCCTAAAACCATCACATTGGGGGTTAGGATTTCAACACATAAATTTTGGAGGGACATAAACATAAAGTCTAAACACCTCACATTTTATTTGTCAGGACATTTATAAAGTCTATCTTAGAACAATACACAAACTCTAACTCATTCTAAAATTGTTTTTCATAGTACCTGGTCCATGCTACCCTCATCTCTAGATGGGATTATTACAATAGCCTTCTAACTGTAGAAGTTTACAATTCTTCCCTTCTTCCACATTTACTTCTTACAGTCTATCTAAAACAAACTCTCACAGTGATCTTTTACAACATATAAGTCCTGCTATGACAATCTTCTTTTCAAAACACTCCAAGGACTTCCCTCTTTCTTCCAGTGAAAGCCAAAATCCTTTGGAAGTCCTATAAAGCCTTACAAAATCAAAGAGGACCCTATGGCTCATTTCTGATTCCACTACTTACAACTTTTTCTCTTATGCCCATCTGGCTAAGCCATAGTGGCAGTATGTGTTCCCTTAAATAGGCCAAGCCTGCTTCATCCTGTGAACTTTGCATATGCAGTTTATTAATCTGGAACTCAAACTTTCAGGCTGTTTCTCAAAGCTATCATCAATATGTAACTCTTTCTAACCATTCTATATAAAATTGTAATATAGTAGTCCCTACTTATTCCTGGGGTATATGTTCCAAGATCCCAGTGCCTTGGAAGCCACAGATAGTACCAAATTTTTTATATATGTACCAAATTATGT
Organism: Nomascus leucogenys; assembly: GCF_006542625.1. Lineage (NCBI taxonomy): Eukaryota > Metazoa > Chordata > Mammalia > Primates > Hylobatidae > Nomascus > Nomascus leucogenys. The sequence continues at coordinate 44,682 of NW_022096947.1, forward strand.
ATATTTATTTTAGTTTTATATGTACATAGATAAAAATGCTGTTTTTATGTAGTATGTTTTATATATATATAAATATGTTATATATATAAATTATGTTTTTTGATAATTACACACCTATGATAAAATTTATAAATTAGTCATAGTAATAAATTAATATTAATATTTAGGGGCTGTGGTTGACTGTGGATAACTGAAACCATGAAAAGTGAAAATGTGGATAAGAGGGGGTTACTGTATATCAAATTCTAACAAAAACAAATGGTCTCCTTATCTCCTTCCCTGCTTTTTCCTGCCATGGCTCATATTGCCAGAGCAACATGTATAGTCTGTCTGCCCCACCAGTGCAATTTAAGTTTTTCCATATTGCTTACTAGCTAAATGAGTACCCGTCATATTTTAGGTGCCGAGTAAATATATTTAAATAACCTTATTGGACTTGCTTAATATTAATTTGGTTATATACGTGTTCATCTAAAAAATGGAAATACTAGTACTATCTACATTACTTGGAATTAATTTGAGGATTAAATTTTAAAATGACCTAAACATTTAGCATGGTCCCAGGTACATTAGAAAATCCCAAACAGTGTTAATTGTGATTATGGTAGTGATGAATATTATGGTAGTTATTTAGATGCTGCTATCTGCAAAGAACTATCAGGCATGTATTTTACTTGCATGGAGCTAACATGGGAAATATATATTTGTCAGAGTTTTCCAGAAAAGCAGAAACAATAGGATACACACACACACACACACACACATATTTATGTTTGTATGTAATTACATATGTATATACATATATAATATAAATGTGTGCATATGTATATTTATAATTAAGGGAGATATATGTTTGTAGATCTATTTATTGTAACAAATTTTCTCACACGATAATGAAAGCTGAGGAGTTCTGTGATCTGTGTATCTGCAAGGTGATGACCTGGGAAAGCTGGTGGTGTAATTCAGAGTCTGAAGACTTGAGAACTAGGGTTGCTGATGATGTAAATCCAAGTCTAAGGGCAGGAGAAGACTGATGTCTCAGCTCAAACAGGCAGAAAAAAGACAAATTCTCCCTTCCTTCACCTTTGTTCTAAGTAGGCCCTCAAGAGATTGGCTGATGCCCTCCCATATCATCCAGTAATGAGGAGGTCCATCTGTTTTACTGAGTTCACTAATTCAAATGCTAATACCTAACAGACACATCCAGAAATAATGTTTAGTCAAATATCTGGGCATTCTATGACCCAGTCAAGGTGACATGCAAGATAAACCATTACAATATGTGTACAAGAGTTTCTAATACAAAATAGAAAGTAAGTGCTTTAGAGAGGTAGATGAATATTGTAAAATCTAGGTGGGAGAGTCAGGATTTCACTGAGCCTTTTGAGTCAAAGGGCTATAGTTAAGATGACTATTCTGCCTTATGCTAGCTATTTGAACTGGGATGAATTACTCAACCTTTCCAATATATAAAACAAGAATAAGGACGATGATCATGATAATGATGATGACGATTCTATCAGAGGTTTTTGAGAAGATTAAGTGAGATAAGGGATAAAAAACACTTACTGCAAGGTTGACTCATTTCCAAACAGAAACTTAATGTAGGAAAAGGAATTTCTGTGTTCGGGGGAAATCCTTTGGGGACTATTTTTCTTAATTTCTTATGTTATGTGAATGGGTTTATATATATATATGAGAAATATGTAAGTATTGTGGCACAGAAAACTGAGACTTAATTTTTTGGCTAAGGTTGAATTTCTGTGGCAACCGCATTAGTATATGTCTTCCATGTGAATTCTCTTTGACTAGAAATGCTGCCTTTATGTTTTGATGAATGGGCTAATATACTATGTTGAAAAATAAAATCAAGCTTGTTTTATATAAAGTGTTTAGACTATTAATATCCACTAGCCACTGAGAAAAGTATCTAAGAACCTAGACTACAAAAATAAGTCAGACTTGTGTAGATTTGAGTAAGAAACAAACTGAGCTCTGATATGGTTTGGCTGTGTCCCCACTTAAATCTCATCTTAAATCGTAGCTCCCACAATTCCCGTGTGTTGTGGGTGGGACCTGGTGGGAGGTAATTGAATCATGGGGGAGGGTTTTTCCTGTGCTGTTCTCATGATAGTGAATGTCTTGTGAGATCTGATGGTTTTGTAAGGGGGAGTGTCCCTGCACAAGCTCTCCTTTTGCCTGCTGTCTTCCATGTAAGATGTGACTTGCTCCTCTTTGTCTTCCACCATGATTGTGAGGCCCCTCTAGCTATGTGGAACTGTGAGTCCATTAAACCTCTTTCTTTTGCAAATCGTCCAGTCTTGGGTATGTCTTTATCAGCAGCATGAAAATGTATTAATACAATACATTGTTACCAGTAGTGTGGGGCGCTGCTGTAAAGTTATCCAAAAATGTGGAAGTGACTTTGGAACTGGAGGTTGGAACAGTTTGGAGGGCTCAGAAGACAGGAAAATGTGGGAAAGTTTGGAGCGTCCTAGAAACTTGTTGAATGGCTTTGACCAAAATGCTGATAATGATATGGGCAATGAAATCCAGGCTGAGATGGTCTCAGGTGGAGATTAGGAACTTATTGGGAACTAGAGTAAAGCTGACTCTCGCTATGTTTTAGCAAAGAGACTGGTGGCATTTTTTCCCTTCCCTAGGGATTTGTGGAACTTTGAACTTGAGAAAGATGATTTAAGGTATCTGGTGGAAGAGATTTCTCAGCAGCAAAGCATTCAAGATGTGACTTTAGATACTGTTAAAGGCATTCTGTTTTATAAGAGAAGCAGAGCATAAAAGTTCAGAAAATTTGCAGCATGACAATCTGATAAAAAAGAAAATCCCATTTGTTAAGGGAAATTGAAGCCAGCTGCAGAAATTTGCATACGTAACAAGGAACTAAATGTTAATCCCCAAGACAATGGAAAAAATGTCTCCAGGGCATGTCAAAGGTCTTCATGGCAGCCCTTCCCATCACAGACCTAGAGGTCTAGGAGGAAAAAATGGTTTTGTGGGCTGAGCTCAGGGCCTCCCTGCTGTGTGCCACCTAACAACTTGGTGACCTGTGTCCCAGCTGCTCTAGCCATGGCTAAAAGAGGCCAAGATAATAGCTTAGGCCATGGCTTCACAGTGTGCAAGCTCCAAACTTTGGCAGCTTCCATGTAGTGTTGAGCCTGCGGGTGCAAAGAAGTCAAGAATTGAGGTTTGGGAACCTCTGCCTAGATTTCAGAGGACATAAGGAAACTCCTGGATGTCCAGGCAGAAGTTTGCTGCAGGGGCAAGGCCCTCATGGAGAACCTCTGCTAGGGCAATGCAGAAGGAAAATGTGTGGCTGAAGCCCCCACACAGTGGCCCCACTGGGGCACTGCCTAGTAGAGCTGTGAGAAGAGGGCCACTGTTCTTCAGATCTTAGAATGGTAGATCCACTGACAGCATGCACTGTGCACCTGGAAAAGCTGCAGACACTCAATGCCAGCCTGTGAAAGCAGCCAGGAGGGAGGCTGTACCCTGCAAAGCTACAGGGGTTGAGCTGCACAAGACCACAGGAACCCACCTCTTGCATCAGTGTGACATGAATGTGAGACATAGAGTTAAAGGAGATCATTTTGAAGCTTTAAAATTTGACTGCCCTGTTAGATTTCACACTTGCATAGGGCCTGTAGCCCCCTTGTTTTTGCTCATTTCTCCCATTTGGAATGGGTGTATTTATCCAATGCCTGTACCCCCATTCTATCTAGGAAGTACGTGACTTGCTTTTGATTTTACAGGCTCATAGGCAGAAGTGACTTGTCTTGTCTCAGATAAGGCTCTTTGGACTGTGGACTTTTGAATTAATGTTAATATGATTTAAGACTTTGGGGGACTGTTGGGAAGGCATGACTGGTTTTGAAATGTGAGGATATGAGATTTTGGAGGGGTCAGGGGTAGAGTGATATGGTTTGGCTGTGTTCCCACCCAAATCTCATCTTGAATTGTAGCTCCCACAATTCCCATGTGTTGTGGGAGGGATCCAGTGGGAGGTAATTGTATCATGGGGGTGGGTCTTTCTTGTGCTGTTCTTGTGATACTGAATAAGTCTCATAAGATCTGATGGTTTTATAAGTTGGAGTTTCTCTGCACAAGCTGTCTTTGCCTGCTGCCATCCATGTAAGATACGACTTGCTCCTCCTTGCCTTCCATCATAATTGTGAGGCCTCCCCAGCCATGTGGAACTGTAAGTCCATTAAACCTCTTTCTTTTGTAAATTGTGCCATCTCAGGTATGTCTTTATCAGCAGTGTGGAAATGGACTAATACAAGCTCCTTAATCTGCTATAAAATTATCAGTCTCCCATCAGCCACTGAAACAATGCAAGCCACTTCTTTTCTAACTAACCCATTAGAAAGTGTCCTTATCCCTGTTTAAAAAATTAGTTTTCATAATCTGAATTATTTTTGCTGGGTGTTGATGAATTTTATTTACTAGAAACCACAGGCATACTCTTTTCTATTTTTTCAACAGATGCATATCCACTTTTGACTAAACCTTGGTGTTTATTCTAATTTTTTGATTTATAGATATTTAGTTTCCCTTCAAAGATTATAAGATAGTCACCTCTCTTTTAAACACTTATTCTGGTAAGGGAAGTGTTGTACTAGATAATTGTTTTAAATCCTAACATTTATTCTATACTATATTCCTTCTGAGGAAGGTATATATATATTTTAAAAATGTGTATGATGTTCATATTAACAGAATGAAGGATATAAATCACAATATTGACTAGGAAGGCTGCATTTTATGTATATTTTGATAAATGGGCTAATATACAAGGTTGAAAATATACAATCAAGCTTGTTTTAAATAAAATTGTCTGACTATTAATATCTACTAGTCACTGACAGAAAGTAAATCTATATCAATAGATTTAGAAGAAGCATTTGACAAAATTCAACTTTACTTCGTGATAGAAACTCAACCAACTATAAGTGAAAGGAAATTACCAAAACCTAATAATAGAAAAAGCTCACATCTAACAGATATTCAAAGATAAAAATTGGGAAGCTTTTTCTCTAGAATCAGAAATCAGGAACATGGCAAAAAAGTCCATTATTTCCACTTCTATTTAACATAGAACTAGAAGTTCTATCCAGAGCAAGTAGGCAAGGAAAAAAAAGGCATTCACATCAGAAAGGAAGAAGCAAAATTATCTCTGTTGCAGATGACATGATCATTTGTGTAGAGAACTCTAAATATTCCACAAATAACTCCAAAAACAAAAACTGTTGGAACTAAAAAACCAATTCAGAAAAATTATAAGATACAAAGATAACAAAAATCAGTTGCATTTATATACATGAAAAATAAACTCTCTGAAAATAAAATTAAGAAAACAATTCATTTACAATAGTGTCAAAGTGAAGAAAATACTTAGAAATAACTTGAACTAAGAAAGTGAAAGACCTGTACACTGAAAACTACAACACATTGCTGAAAAAAATTAAAGACACAAATAAATGGAAAGGTATCCCATGCTCATGGATTGGAAGGTTTAACACTGTAAAATATCTCTGTCACTAAAAGTGATTATTATAGACTCAGTGCAAATTTTACCAATATCTCAATGGCATTTTTTTACAGAAATGGAAAAAGAATCCTAAAATTGATATAGAACTACAAGAACAGTGAGTAGCAAAAACTGTTTTGAGAAAGAAAAGTGAAGACATTTCACTGCCTGATTCAAAAATATATTACAAAGCTATAATTAAAATGATATAATAATGGCACAAAAACAGATATATAGACCATAACAGAGAATAATTGACTATAATCGAAAACATAATAGAGAATACAGAAATAAACCCATGCATATACAGTCAACAGATTTTAGACAAAGGTGTCAAGAATACATAATGGAAAAAGGATATTGTCTTCAACAAATGGCATTGGGAAAGCTAAATACTGATATGCAAAAAATACAATTGGATCCTTATCTTGTATATGAAAATTCAAAATGGATTAAACACCTGGTCTAAATGTAAGACCAGAAACTGTAAAATTCCTAGAAGAAAACATAAGGGAAAAAGCTTTAGGACAGCTACTCTGGTTCGAATGTTTTTTTTCCTTCAAAATTTATGTTAAAATTTTATCTCCAATATAATAGTATTAAAAGGTAGGGCCTTCAGCAGGTGATTAGGTCATGAGGGCTCCTCCATTGTGAATGGATTAAGGCCCTTATAAGAGGCTTCATACAATGTTCACCCTTTTTGCCGTTCTGTCCCATCTACCATATGAGGACACCGTGTTCTTCCCCGCCAGACGATGCAGCAACAAGGTACCACCTTAGAAGCAGAAAGGAGCCCTCTCTAGAAACCAAATGTGTTGGTACCTTAATATTTGACTTCCCTGCCTCCAGAACTGTGATCAATAAATGCCTGTTGCTTATAATTACCCAGTTTCAGGTATCTTGTTATAGTGGCACAAACTAAAAAACATTGGTCTTGGCAATTCTTTTTTTAGATAGGACATGAAAAGTTTAGGCAACAAAATAAAAAATAGATAACTGAAACTACATCAAACTAAAATTTTCTGCACAGCAAAGGAAATTAACATAGTAAAAAGGCAACATATGGAATGGAAGAAAATACTTGCAAACCACTTATTTGATAACAACTTAATATCCAAAGTATATAAAAATCTCAATTCAATAACAAGAAAACAAATAATTTAAAAATGGGCAAAGGACCTGAATAGACATTTCTAAAAAGAAGAACATCTTTTGATCTTAACATCTTTTGATGTACTCATTGACCATTTTATGTCTATAATTATCAGGATCTGTAAACCAAACTAATTATCAAAAAACCATAAACCAAAACTACAATGAGATATTACCTCATACCTGTTAGAATGGCTATTATCAAAAATACAAAAGATATGACCAGGTGTGGTGGCTCACACCTGTAATCCCAGCACTTTGGGAGGCTGAGGAAGGAGGATCACTTAAAATCAGAAGTTGAGGACCAGTCTGAGTAAAAAAGTGAGACCCTGTCTCTACAAAATATTAAAAATAACTGGGAGTGGTGGCATGCATCTATTGTCCCAGCTACTTAGGAGGCTGAGGAGTGAGGATTGCTTGAGCCCAGGAGTTTGAGGCTATACTGAGCCGTTAGTGTACCCCTGCACCCCAGTCTGGACAACCCAGGGAGACCATGTTGCAGAAAACAAACAAAAAACAAAAGATAACAAGTGTTGATGAGGATGTGGAGAAAAGGAAACCTTTGCATACTGTTGGTGGGAATGTAAATTAGTATGGCCATTACGGAAAAGAGTATGAAGGTTTCTCAAAAAAATTAATAATAGAACTACCGTATGATCCAGCAATCCCACTATTGGTTATATCTCCAAAGGAAATGAAATCAGGGTCTCAAGGAGATACCTGCACTCCCTTGTTTATTACAGTACTGTTCACAATAGCCAAGGAAAGAAACCGACCTAAATGCCCATCAACAGATGAATGAATGAAGAAAATATAGTACATACACACAACGGACTATTACTCAGCCTTAAAAAAATAAAGATATCCTGCTAGATCCAACAGCATGGATGAACCTTGAGAACATGATGTTAAATAAGCCAGTCACAAGATAAATATCTCATGATACCTCCTATATGAGGAATCTAAAACAGTGAAATTCACAGAAGCAGAGTATGGTAGTTGCCAGAAGCTGGAGGAGGGGAAATAGGTATTAGTCAAAGTGTACAAAGTTTCAGTGATTCAACACGAGTAAGTCCTAGACATCTGCATAGCAATAGTGACTATAGTTTACAATACTGTACACTTAACATTTGTTAAGAGGACGGATCTCATGTGTTCCTACTACAATTAAATGAAAAATACGTATAGTTAATTTTAAAAAGGCAGAGAGCGGATGTTAAGTGTTCTTACCACAAAAACAATAACTCTGTGAGGTATTGCATTTGTTAATTAATTGATTTAACTATTTCATAATGCATATATACTTCAAAACATGTACACAGTTAATATGTACAATTTTTCGTCAATTAAAAAGTACGGTTATATAGGGACTTGGCTTCTGAGCAAAATGCATCAAATATGTAGAATTCTTGATATTACTAACAAATTATCTACTTATAGAAGGATATACAATCATGCTTGTTTGAATAACGAGTCTCCTCAGAGTTATAACTTATCTAACTTATCTAATTGTATCAGCCTATTCCTTTCCTTTCCTATTTCTTTCCTTAGTAGCAGTGACGCCAGTTTGAATTGTTCAACATTTGTTTACTAGTTTAATGTCTATGGAGCTTCACTGGAGTATAAGCCTCCTGAGAACAGGAACCCTGTGTCTGTGCTCTTCTCAGAATCAAAAAGACTTCCTGACACATAAGAAGAGCCTAATAAATATTTGTCCAGTGACCTGCAGATGATTGGATTCAGATATATTTTAAAGACTCAAAGTTTATAAATGCAAAACTGGATAGCTTATACCTTTGGGATACCATTTTGATTGACATTCTAGAATGTGAATATTTTAAAGTTTAGTTGCTCAAGGCTTATGGAGCCAGGAGAAGACAGGATGAGATCAGTTCAAAGCAGATGCCTGGCCAGTGTCGGCGGTGTTCTAGCAGATCCACATCCTGGGATAATGTCTAGGGAGGATGCTGAGCCTAGTCAAGGCGATTCCTGCTTCTGTTTCACTGCCAAAGTTAGAGCAAGTGAATTAATTTGTGTTGACAATTTGAGTTCTAAGTGCTTTTATGTCTATTTTTATTTACCTTACTGTAAGAATGGTGGGTGGAGAAATAGTGTTTTCATTTTTAACCACACAAATATTACCCTAACCTACCCAAGCAAAATATCCCTTGAATCATTGAAAGTATTTTATGAATTTTAAATGTGTAGAATAACAATAGTCACCTGAAAGGAAGTAATACAATATTTGCAGTGTGAAATCCTGTTTATAAAGCAGGTCAGGAGAGAGAACAATGCAAACAGATTTACATGAGAGTCAAATTTCTAGAAGCTCACATAGAGATGGACTATTAGGGAAGAAGTATGGTGTACACAGCCTGCAGGGTAAGATGACCTGAGGTTTCACCTGTGTAACAACCCCCTGCTACATCTTAGGCCAGGGATCTCTCTGCCTTAACTTACTTGCCTGGGAACCTTAGATGTGTTTGACCATCTCACTGCAAACCTGCCTATACTTAAAGCTGTTGCACATCTTTTTTTCTTTTAACGTGTGCACCTGTGTTCTGACTCAGCCTAGAAAAGGAACACAAGTTGCGCAGAAAACCATGGCAAGAAATAAGGTTCTGACTGAGGAAAACCAGATTGTCACTTCAGCTCTACACACCAACTGTTACAGAAACACTGTTTGTTTTTTTTTTCCCCTGAGCTCAATTTTGTCATCTGCTAAGGGGTAATTCGTTACTATGTGTACTCCAGATGTTTTACATGCAGGGTCTCCTTAATCCTCACAATAACCCCATATGATGGGCTTTTGATGTGTCGTCTTGACTAGAGTTTTATTGATCCTGTGTTACCCAGAATTCCTTTTCTCACGTGTTCTGGTTAGGGTGGGCCATGAGTAACATCCTCTTTCCCCTTGGAGCTGGAAGGTTGAGGGAGGCACAGCTATTTTGTAGCACACATATCTTCTCTCTGCTATTCAAAGACTAGTCTAGGTGCTATTGTGAAGGGATTTTGCAGTTATAATTAAAGTCCCTAATCAACTGACTTTATGCTAATCAAAAGGGAGATTCTATTAGGTAGGCCTGAAAACAGTTGAAAGGACTTTAGTAAAAGAGGGTGTAGGCCTTCTTGAGCTAAAAGATTCCCAACAATGGCTAGACCTCTGACTGCACTCCTTCCTTCCCCCATATCTTCCTTCTTAACTGAACCTGTGGGTGGATGGCAAGCTTCGGCTCCTGCCCTTGGGGTTCAGCTGCTCATCACCTTCCTGACTGCCACTCAAGGACTTTGGACTTCCTTTGCTGCCACAATGGCGTGAGCCAGTTCCTCTAAGAAACCTCTTTATGTTGAACCCTGACTGCTACACCCCATCAGGTGGATAATATTTCCAACACTATTATGCATGTAAGGACGCTCAAAGAGTTTATTATGTTACCTTGTGTTTTGCAGTCAATAAACTTCAGAGCCTTGAGTTGAAGCTACACTGTCTAGGGATCACAGAGGTTACCAAACTTCCTGAAAAGATCTTAGACAATCAGATAGGAAAACAGACCAGGTCCCTGAAGGGGCAGGCATTGTATCTCTCTTGCTTACCACTGCAGCCTCATTTCTTGGGAGTCTGGCATGTGGAGGTATTTGTTGCTGAATGAATGAATAAATGAAAAATGTAAAGTGCTAATCATATATAGGTTTTATTATTACAAATGACAATATTTCAATTGGCTTGGGATCTTATAAAATCATACTTAGTTACAGCAGTTTTTGTAAGCTTGGAAGGAAAATCTCCATTTCTTTTTTTCTTGAGCTGTGTAATTTGAATGGAGAACCAAAGATTCATGATCTTGTCTCAGCTTGACCACTTTGTTTTCTTGGCCAATCAATTTAAGAACGCCAACTCAAGTTTCAAGCATATAAAATAGCAAGCCAACAGCACTCACTCTGTCACAAAAATGTCATTTAGGGAGATTAGATAATATCTGAATTGCCTGGATTTTGAGTAGCTGTGGTGAGCAGGGCTTTGTATTTGACACTGAGAGAAATCAAAAGAGGCTGCAGTCTCTGCACCGTGGGGAATGGACAGTCAGGGGGACACGGGACAGCATACCTGGAGGAGCAGAGAAGTAAGAGAGAGCCAAGTGCATATTCTTTTTGTGTAAATGTGCACCTTTAATGGAGCACTTGGGTTTGAGAAATTAAAATAGTAAATTTTCTATTATGAAGACAGGGATTTTGCTTTTTAAAGTTATGTCTGTATCTCCGGCAACTAGGACAATACCTTGCAGATAGTAAGTGTTCAATACATATTTGCTTTAAACAATCAAGTTTTAGATGAGTTTTCAGAAGAGGAATAGAACACAGTGTATCAGAAAGAAGGGCAGCAAGCAATCTGGACAAGGAGGGATGTACAAAAAAAGCACTAAAGTCTCAGCTGTCCTTGAACTCAGGTGCTAACATTTCTCTGTTGTACAAGACTGGATTTACCAGGCTGTGTTCAAAGTCATATACTGATTCTGAAATATATTATTTCCTAAAGAAAGAGAATTCTTGCCTTGGGCTGTGACATTCAGGCTATTTTACCAAAGAGGTTTCCCTAAAGTGTAACATGAATTTCTCTGATAGCTCTAAAGAACAGATACAATGGTGGGGGCTTACTTTAGGGATTCTTTTAGAAATACCCTTTTTCCAGCTTGATTGTTTCTCACAAAGCCATAATTACCTGAGAAGCTTTCAAGCCCTTCCAAGGGACTTTAAGATCATTGGGGATTTGAAAGCAGCTCTAATGATAGAGGCAGGAATGAGGCACTAGGGTGCTCTGGGTAGAGAATTTCTGTGGAAAGTTGTTTCATTGCTTTCTTCCATATTAAATTGTCCTCTGTGGTCTCCAGGTCCAGGCCCTTATTTCTGCATGAGAGCAGGCGAGAGCCCAGTGCAGGACAGAGTGATGCTTGTTGGGGCAGAGCACGTTGGGATTTTTATTTCATTTTGTTTTGACAGCCAGATCCATCTTACAACCTTCCTGTTCTTTGTTTCCATTCCCAGTCTTAGGGTGTTAATTAAAGACTCCCTCTCAGCTGATTCACAGAGAATCTGTCTGAAAGTTCAGGGCCGTCAGCAGAAATGTGCCGTCACGCAGCACCAGCACAGTCCTAGGAAAATACCAATAAGCACATTAAACAAAAGAGGAGTTAAGAGGCAATAAGACAAATTTCCTAGATATGTGCCATTTCACTGCAAATCCACTTTAATATCTTTCAGGTTACACTTGACTTGTGCATATAAAGCATGTGGAAACAAGAACTGAAACCGAATAATTCATAGAGCAAGAATGAAATGTGACAAGGTTTTCATGATTGAAAATGAAAATGAAATCAATTGCTTGCTCTGTTGGGTTAAGAGAATAAATTGGATTACCAAAACTTTAATTTAGCCAAGAAGACACAGCTTTTGTTGAGAAAAGAAATGACTTTGTTTATCAATTATCTATGAAGTATCAAAGAGTAGGACGCAGGGAAAGAGGAATGCACTTAGAGTCCTGGCTTCCAGGCTGAAAGGAAGCATGGAATAGTTTCAAGCAAGCTATTTAACCTTTCTATGACTCAAATTACCCATCCTTTAAAATGGCAAACCTATTATCATCATCAAAAGCATTTGCTAAATGCCTCACTTTGCGTGGCGCTGGGATGTGGGAAAAAAGGAGAAACTTCCAGATTATACCAAAGAGATAAAAGCGTGACTGAAGTCAGTATATTAAAAAGAATGTCATGCATTAATAAAAAATATTGTTTTGTTTTTGTCCAAGAATCAATGAAAGTTATTTTCTATATTGAAATTAGAGTTTTATGTGAGATTTAAATACTGACAGCTATATATGCCTATGTGTGTGTATCTATCATCTGTTTATCAATAACAATTTTCACTGACTCTTAATTATATGATAAAAATGTCAAGGGACTAGAGGGGAAATAATCTGAGCTTCACCCAGTGACTTCTGCCTGCCATCAGCTATGGGCACTTCAGGTTTATTGCTTTACTCTACCCCAAAATGACTTCATGAAAACAGGCTTTATTAGCTGTTCTCTATAGTTGAGGATCTAAAGTGCAGGAGAGTGCATAGCACAGTCCAGTTCCACACAGTAGAGGGCAGCTTCCAACTGGATGTGGCTGATTCTTATGTAAGAAGCGGGACTGGACTCAGGAGGCAAGGTTCGGACACTGGGCCAAATTGAGGACTAGCTAAAACAGGTCCCTAGTGGAAGCAGCTTTCTATAAGACACACCCACCAGCAGGCCATGTCAGCTCACCATTGCCATGGCAGCACCTGGAAGTTACCACCGCTTTCCAAGGCAATGACCCAACCAACCGGGAGTTACCACTGTGATCCTGGAAATTTCTGTATCAACTGCCTCTTAATTTGCATATAATTAAAAGTTGGTGGAAATAAGAGTTCAGCATTGCCTCTGAGTTGCCACTCTGGGCTCACTGCTATGAGGTAGCCCTGCTGCGAAGAGCATAAGTTGCTCTGCTGTTGCTGTACACTGGGCTTCAGTAAAAGTTACTGTTAATAAAAGTTGCTGTTTAACACCACTGGCTGGCACTTGAATTCTTTTTGGGGCAAAGTGAAGAACCCTCCTGGGCTAAACCTCAGTTCTGGGGCTCACCTGTCCTGGCTGAACTCCACGGCCTGAACTCCTTTTATCCCCCCAACTTCCATTCTCTGCAAAAGATGAGGCTCCCCAACATCATCAACCAGCAAGCAGAAGATTGGTCACGAAGGCCATTGTGGTGAGTGGAGCTTGCAGAGCTCACTTTCCAGCAGGCTGACCTGAAGGAGGACTGCCAGGCCACCCAGATGGTGTCAGAACTGTACCCTCAGTTTGGCCATCTTGTTATTTGTCCTGAGTGAGGATAGACATGGCAAGCCTGTACCTTCCACAGTGAGCCAAGGAGGGAAATTTAGGTCGTCATCTGACAGAAATATCCTTTTGCAAATAAAGTTCTTTTAGTGGAAATGAGACTAAGTTTTCCAGGTTGCCTGTCTGCACTGATGAAATTACCTTCATCAAAACATGTTTTTTCGGCTTATGTCAGGTGCTCAAAGAGACTTGTTTGTTGCCATGGTTTTGAGCTGTCCCCATAAGGCTGGAACAGACACTTTCTAGTTATTGGAGTAAGGTGGCTCTGGAGTTGAGAACGTGACAGGTGAGCTAGGAGCAGCATTGTCAGAACTCTGCTTCCTGTACCCCTGCTCTTCTCTCCTGTTCCCTTCCCAAGCCATGATTCACCTAAACAAAGCAGGTGTGACCTTAGATGGAGAGAACATTACTACATATAGAAAACCTAATTTCAGTGAACCAGGATTTAAATCCTCGTTCTACCACCTCCCAGTGATGTGACTTTAAGAAATTTACTTATGATTCTGAATATCAATTTACTCAAGTATATTCTCCGAAGTGGGGATAACCTTCATGAATCACTGGAAGATGTGAATAAAATCATGTGATAAGTACTTTGCATGATGCTATCGTGATAAGTCCACTGTTAACATTAATTTCCCTTCCCTTTTTAGGTTCATCTAAGCCTTTTTATCCTCAAAGAATAGGTAATTAGGACATGCTATCTTTGATGCAAACAGTTTAGAGCCATGTGTAAACTAAACAATTAAGGTGAGCAGAGACCAGGTAAGCAGACACAATGATTAGGAAACAGTAAGTTTTAGTCACAGCCAATTGAGGAAGGAGGGGAAAGGAGAGGTTTTCAGCATGTGTGAGAATGTTCACAGTCTGTATTCCAGAGATCAAATCAGATGTGAACTGATTGGAGTGCAGTTACACAACACATGGGACACCACTGGGGTCCTGCCCAAGACAAGGTCAAAAGAGAGGTAGGGCAGAAGCAAGATCCCAGCAGGCAGAAATGAATTCGAGAATTATTAAAAAAAACCCAAACACCACATGTTCTCACTCATAGGTGGGAACTGAACAATGAGAACACTTGGACACAGGGTGGGGAACATCACACAATGGGGCCTGTCATGGGGTGGGGGGAGGGAGAAGGATAGTATTAGGAGATATACCTAATGTAAATGACGAGTTAATGGGTGCGGCACACCAACATGGCGCATGTATACGTATGTAACAAACCTGCACATTGTGCACGTGTACCCTAGAACTTAAAGTATAATTTAAAAAAAACAAAACAAAACGGTGATTGTTGAGGAGAAGGAGAAGAGAGTTCATGCTCCTCCGTGATATCCAAGGATGGAATTCTGGGAACTTGAATGGGAACATCTTTATTTTCACTAATCTTCTAATTGTAATTTTGGATTTCTTTTAATAATGAAACTTCGATAACAGCTCGATAGTATTAGCAGTAACCCCAACTTGCTCAGAATCACATATATTACCTTAAGTTTATTGTTGGTATTATGTACTATTGTTACACTCATGATTCTAAAATTATGGTAGTTACTAGATCTGACTCTAGATTTGTCCATTGGAGAATTAATGAATCACATATCATTGTTAATATTATTTTGATGACTTTACCAATATAACTGGATTCTTTGGTAAACCTAAATATCTTATTTACACACATTATTCCAAGAAAGGATCAATAGGCTTCACCAGATCTCAAAGGGTCCACAGCAAAACCTGCTTAAGAACACTTGAGAGGGATATGAAATAAAAGAAGGGTAACTTTCAAATGACAGAGTTAGATCGTGTTATAGTTGATGAGGATTAAGTCTTGAGAAAGTGAAAACATAAATTCCAGGTTAGGGGAGCAGACATTTTAAAGGAGGACTAAGAAAGACATCTCATTTACAAGTTGGCATTGAACAAAAAGAGATAATTTCTTCCTATGAGACTGAAAAGATAAGATGATTATGAAGATAGACTCATTTAAGGGGCAGGTGTTAGAGTTTGAAGGGAGTTCCTGCTTGATGATTTCAGATTTTTTGATGTGGTAGAAGGTAGGTTTTCAATCAAGACTGAGGTGTGGATTAGGGTGAAGGCTTAAGTAATAGTTAAAATTTGGAGTAGTCATTGAGAAGTTGGGGAGAAGGGTGCTGACTCAGGACACAACTAGGCTTCCTGATTGCAGTCCTGTGATTGTCTCTAACGGGGTGCAGCTGCTACAAGTCACGTGGAATGATTCCCAGCTCAGCTAGACCCTTGCCTCACATGCTAGGTGCCATCTTCAATCAGCACCCTAGTTCACATATTACCTGCTTTCAGGCCCCAGCTCTCTCAGTAATGCGATTGGCTCCCTTTCTAGTGCTCCTGCTGGGGCATCTGTAAACCGTTGCTGCAGAAGCTTTGCCCATCCAGAGATGGCACTGCTTTGGTTCAGACTCTTCTTTATTGACTGCTATCTTCCTAAAGCAGCATGAAGAATGCATCACTTTCTACTTGGCTGTAGAAATCCACATACATGGAATTGAAATTTCTCTACTCTCATTGGTTAAGTTGTTGGGGCTTTGTAGGGGAAAATACCAATGACATAATAAAGAGGGTTGTAATGAAATGATCCCCCTCCCCTGTCCTTCTTTCATATCCAGATCCTTCTCCCTAGTGATCACGTGGAGCCATGATTGCCCCTACTTGGTAGTGCCCCTGAGCAGGCAGGGGTGGCATGGGTGAAGAGAACTCAGGGCTGTCCTTTGCCCATCCTAAGGCTCTAGGGCAAATGGAAAATTTGGCCCAAACAGGGATTCAGGACTGCACTTGATGCTAGTTATTGGGCCTTATCATCTCTGCAAAGTATGCAACTTCTGAGAAGGAATCTGTGTTTGATTCATTGCTCTCTTTGCTGCGGTGTCCTTCTTTTATCAGGCTCTCAATTAATATGTGTTTAATGGATAGATATGGGGCAATACAGCATAGATTATATGACATGAATTAGCGTGTGTTCATATCTAACACATACAAAATGGAA
>NW_022096948.1:0-37696 GCF_006542625.1 Nomascus leucogenys
CTGTAGGTCTTATGGGAAGACTTTTTTTTTCACCTTAGGCCTCCATGTTCTCCAAATGTCCACTTGCAGATTCTACAAAAAGAGTCTTTCAAAACTGCTTAATCAAAAGGAAGGTTCACCTCCATGCAATGAATGCACAGAATAAAGAATTTTCACAGAATGCTTCTGTGTAGTTTTTATGGGAAGATATATTTTTCACGACAGGCCAAATCTGCAAATGTCCACTTGCAGATTTTACAAAAAGAGTTTTTCAAAACAGATCTATCAAAAGAAAGGTTCCACTTTGTGAGATGAATGACAGATAAGAAAGAAGTTTCAAGAATGCTTCTATGTAGTTTTTTTTGAAGATTTCTTTTTCACCGATAGGCCTGAAAGCTCAAATGCCCATGCAGATTCTACAAAAGAGTTTCAAAACTGCCAATCAAAGAAAGATTCTACTCTGAGATGAATGCACAAATAGAAAGAAGTTTCACAGAATGCTTCTGTAGTTTTTAGGAAGATATTTCATTTTTCACCATAGCCTCATTCTCCAAATGTCCACTTGCAGATTCTTAAAAAAGAGGGTCAAAACAGCTCAATCAAAAGAAAGTTCAACTCTGTTAGATGAAAACACAGATCAGAAAGAAGTTTCACAGAATGCTTCTGTGTAGTTTTTATTTGAAGATATTCCTTTTTCCATGATAGGCCTCAAAGTGCTCCAAATTTCCACTTGCAGTTTATACAGAAAGCATATTTCAAAACTACCCAATCAAAAGAAAAGTAGAAAAGTTCAACACTGTGAGATGAATGCCGAGAATAGAAGCAAATTTCACAGACGTATTATGTGTAGTTTTTACTTGAAGACATTTCGTTTTTCAGCATAGGCCTTAAAGATCTCCAACTGTCCACTTGCAGATTCTACAAAAACAGTGTTTCAAAACTGCTCAATCAAAAGAAAGGTTCTACTCTGTTAGATGAATTCACAGATCAGAACGTAGTTTCTGCACAGAATGCTTCTGTGCAGTTTTAAGGGGAAGAAATTTCGTTTTACACCGTATGCCTCAATATTCTCCAAATATCCCCTTGTAGATTCTACAAAAAGGGTGTTTCAAAAGTACACCATCAAAAGAAAGTTTCAACTCAGTGAGATGAATGCACAGATCAGAAAGTAGGTTCACAGAATGCTTCCGTGTAGTTTTTATTTTAAGATATACCTTTTTCCACGATAGGCCTCAAAGCACTCCAAATGTCCACTTGCATATACTACAAAGAGATTGTTTCAAAGCTGCTCAGTAAAAACAAAGTTTGTACTGTGTGAGGAGAATGAACAGAATAGAAAGATGTTTCACGGAATGCTTCTGTGTAGTTTTTATGAGAAGATATTTCGTTTTTCACCGTAGGCCTGAATTTTCTCCAAATGTCCACTTGCAGATTCGACAAATAGAGTGTTTCAAAACTGCTAAATCAAAACTAAGGATGAAGTCTGTTAGTTGAATGCACAGATCAGAAAGAAGTTTCAGAGAATGCTTCTGTGTAGTTTTTATGATAAGATATTTCGTTTTTCACCGTAGGCCTGAATTTTCTCCAAATGTCCACTTGCAGATTCGACAAATAGAGTGTTTCAAAACTGCTAAATCAAAACTAAGGATGAAGTCTGTTAGTTGAATGCACAGATCAGAAAGAAGTTTCAGAGAATGCTTCTGTGTAGTTTTTATGATAAGATATTTCTTTTTTCACCATAGGACTCAATGTTTTCCAAATTTCCACTTGCAGATTCAATAAAAAGAGTGTTTCAAAACTGCTCAATCAAAAGTAAGGTTCCACTCTGTTAGTTGAATGCACAGATCAGAAAGAAGTTTCACAGAATGCTTCTGTGTAGATTTTATTTGAAGATATTCCTTTTTCCATGAAAGGGCTCAAAGCACTCCAAATGTCCAGTGGCAGTTTATACAGAAAGAGTGTTTCAAAACTACCCAATCAAAAGAAAGGTTCAACACTGTGAGTTGAATGTAGAGAATGGAAAGAAATTTCAGAGAAGTATTTTTTGTAATTTTTACTTGAAGATATTTCATGTTTCACCATAGGCCTCAAAGATCTCCAATCGTCCTATTGCAGATTCTATAAAAAGTGTGTTTCAAAATTGCTAAATCAAAAGAAAGGTTCTACTCTGCTAGTGAAATGCACAGATCAGAAAGTACTTTCACAGAATGCTTCTGTGTACTTTTAAGGGGAAGATATTTCATTTTACACCGTATGCCTCAATATTCTCCAAATATCCCCTTGCAGATTCCACAAAAAGAGTGTTTCAAAACTGCTCAGACAAAAGAAAGGTTCTACTTGGTGAAATGAATGAACAGAATAGAAATAAGATTCACAGAATGCATCTGTGTAGTTTTAATGGGAAGACATTTCGTCTTTCACTGTAGGCCTCAATGTTCTCCAAATGTCCACTTGAAGATTCTACAAATAGAATGTTTCAAAACTGCACAATCAAAAGTAAGGTTCAACTCTGTCAGTTGAATGCATAGATCAGAAAGAAGTTTCACAGAATGCTTAAGTGTAGTTTTTAGGGGAAGATATTTCGTTTTTCACCGTAGGCCTCAATGTTCTCCAAATGTCCACTTTTAGATTCTACAAATAGAGTGTTTCAAAACTGCTCAATGAAAACTAATGTTAAACTCTGTTAGTTGAATGCACAGATCAGAAAGAAGTTTCAGAGAATGCTTCAATGTAGTTTTTATGGGAAGATAATTCTTTGTTCACGATAGGCCCCAATATTCTCCAAATGTCCACTTGCAGATTCTACAAAAAGAGTGTTTCCAAACTGCTCAATCAAAAGTAAGGTTCAACTCTGTTAGTTGAATGCACAGATCAGAAAGAAGTCTCACGGAATGCTTCTGTGTAGTTTTTATTTGAAGATAATCCTTTTTCCACAATAGGCTTTAAAGCGCTCCAAATACTCACTTGCAGTTTATACAGAAAAGGTGTTTCAAAACTACCCAATCAAAAGAAAGGTTCAACACTGTGAGATGAATGCAGAGAATAGAAAGAAATTTCACAGGAGTATTCCGTGTAGTTTTTACTTGAAGATATTGCGTTTTTCAGCATAAGCCTTAAAGATGTCCAAATGTCCACTTGCAGATTCTCCAAAAAGAGTGTTTCAAAAATGCTCAATCAAAAGAAAGGTTCCACTCTGTTAGGTGAATGCACAGATGAGAAAGTAGTTTCACAGGATGCTTCTCTGCAATTTTAAGGTGAAGAAATTTCATTTTACACCGTATGCCTCAATATTCTCCAAATATGCCCTTGCACATTCTAAAAAATGTGTGTTTCAAAAGTGCTCAATCAAAAGAAAGGTTCAAATCAGTGATATCAATGCACAGATCAGAAAGTAGATTCACACGATGCTTCTGTGTAGTTTTTACTTGAAGATATAACTTTTTCCACGATAGGCTTCAAAGCGCTACAAATGTCCACTTGCAGATTCTACAAAAAGAGTTTTTCAAAACTGCTCAGTAAAAAGAAAGGTTCTACTTTCTCAGATGAATGAACAGAATAGAAAGAAGTTTCACAGAATGCTTCTGTATACTTTTTATGGGAAGATATTACGTATTTCACTGTAGGCCTCAATGTTCTTCAAATGTCCACTTGCACATTCTACAAATAGAGTGTTTCAAAACTGCTCAATCAAAACTAAGGTTGAATTCTGTTAGTTGAATGCACAGATCAGAAAGAAGTTTAAGAGAATGCTTCCGTGTAGTTTTTATGGGTAGATATTTCTTTTTTCACCATAGGCCTCAATGTTCTCCAAATGTCCACTTGCAGATTCTACAAAAAGAGTGTTTCAAAACACCTCAATCAAAAGAAAGTTTCTACTCTGTTAGACGAATCCACAGATCAGAAAGTTGTTTCACAGAATGCTTCTGTGTAGTTTTTATGGGAAGATATTTCGTATTTCACCATAGGCCTCAATGTTCTCCAAATGTCCACTTGCAGATTCTACAAATTGAGTGTTTCAAAACTGTTCAATCAAAACTAACGTTAAACACTGTTAGTTGAATGTACAGATCAGAAAGTAGTTTCAGAGAATGCTTCCATGTAGTTTTTATGGGAAGACATTTCTTTATTCACCATAGGCCACAATGTTCTCCAAATGTCCACTTGCAGATTCTGCAAAAAGTGTGTTTCCAAACTGCTCAATCAAAAATAAGGTTCAACTCTGTTAGTTGAATGCACAGATCTGAAAGAAGTTTCACAGAATGCTTCTGTGTAGTTTTTATTTGAAGATATTCCTTTTTCCACGATAGGCCTCAAAGCACTCCAAATACTCACTTGCAGTTTATACAGAAAGAGTGTTTCAAAACTACCCAATGAAAAGAAAGATTCAACACTGTGAGATGAATGCAGAGAAAAGAAAGAAATTTCACAGAAGTATTCCGTGTAGTTTTTACTTGAAGATATTGCGTTTTTCAGCACAGGCCTTAAAGATCTCCAAATGTCCACTTGCAGATTCTACAAAAAGAGTGTTTCAAAAATGCTGAATCAAAAGAAAGGTTCTACTCTATTAGATGAATGTACAGATCAGAAAGTAGTTTCACAGAATGCTTCGGTGTAGTATTAAGGGGAAAATATTTCATTTTACACCGTATGCCTCAATATTCTCCAAATGTCCCCTTGCATATTCTACAAAAAGAGTGTTTCAAAACAGCTCAATTAAAAGAAAGGTTCAATTCAGTGAGATGAATGAACATATCAGAAAGTAGTTTCAGAGAGTACTTCTGTGTAGTTTTTATTTCAAGATATAACTTTTTCCAAGATAGGGCTCAAAGCGCACAAAATGTCCACTTGCACATTCTACAAAAAGAGTGTTTCAAAACTGCACAGTCAAAAGAAAGGTTCTACTTTGTGTTATGAATGAACAGAATAGAAAGAAGATTCACAGAATGCTTCTGTGTAGTTTTTATGGGAAGATATTTCGATTTTCACCATAGGCCTCAATATACTCCAAATGTCCACTTGCAGATTCCACAAAATGAGGGTTTCAAAACTGCTCAATCAAAAGTAAGGTTCAACTCTGTTAGTTGAATGCACAGATGAGAAAGAAGTTTCACAGAATGCTTCTGTCTAGTTTTTAATTGAAGATATTCCTCTTTCCACAATAGGCCTCAAAGCCTTCCAAATGTCCACTTGAGGTTTATAAAGAGTGTTTCAAAATTACCCAATCAAAAGAAAGGTTCAACACTGTGAGATGAATGCAGAGAATAGAAAGAAATTTCACAGGAGTATTCCGTGTAGTTTTTACTTGAAGATGTTTCGTTTTTCACCATAGGCCTCAAAGATCTCCAAATGTCCACTTGCAGATTCTACGAAAAGAGTGTTTCAAAACTGCTCAATCAAAAGAAAGGGTCTACTCTGTTAGATGAATGCACAGATCAGAAAGTAGTTTCACAGAATGCTTCTGTGTCGTTTTAAGGGGAAGATATTTCGTTTCACACCGTATGCCTCATTATTCACCAAATATCTCCTTGCAGATTCTACAAAAGCGTGCTTCAAAACAGCTCAATCAAAAGAAAGGTTCAACTCAGTGAGATGAATGCACAGATCAGAAAGTAGTTTCACAGAATGCTTCTGTGTAGTTTTTATTAGAAGATATACCTTTTTCCATGATAGGCCACAAAGGGCTCAAAAGTCCACATGCAGATTCTACAAAAAGAGTGTTTCAAAACTGCTCAGGCAAAAAAAGGTTCTACTTTGTGAGATTAATTAGCAGAATAGAAAGAAGTTTCACAGAATGCTTCTGTGTAGTTTTTATGGGAAGATATTTCGTCTTTCACAGCAGGCCTCAATGTTCTCCAAATGCCCATTTTCAGATTCTACAAATAGAGTGTTTCAGAACTGCTCAATCCAAAGAAAGGTTAAACTCTGTTAGTTGAATGCAGAGATCAGAAAGTAGTTTCACAGAATACTTCCCTGTAGATTTTAGGGGAAAATATTTCTTTTTTCTCCATAGGCCTCAATGTTGTCCAAATGTCCACTTTGCAGATCTCTACAAAAAAGAGTGATTTAAAAACTGCTCAATCTAAAGTAAGGTTCAACTGAGTTAGTTGAATGCACAGATCAGAAAGAACTTTTCACAGAATGCTTCTGTGTGTTTTTTATTTGAAGATATTCCTTCTTCCACGATAGGCCTCAAAGCGCTCAAAACATGTCCACTTGTAGTTTATATAGAAAGAGTGTTTCAAAACTGCTCAATCAAAAGTAAGGTTAAATTCTGTTAGTTTGAATGCCACAGATAAAAAAGAAGTTTCACAGAATGCTCCTGTCTAGTTTTTAATTTGAAAGATATTCCTTTTTCCACGATAGGCCTCATAGCGCTCCAAATGTCCACTTGCAGTTTACACAGAAAGAGTGTTTCAAAACTCCTCCTATCAAAAGTAAAGGTTCAACTCTGTTAGTTGAATGCACAGATCAGAAAGAAGTTTCACAGAATGCTTCTGTGTAGTTTCATTTGAGAGATATTCCTCTTTTCAACATTAGGCTTCAAAGCGTCCAATGTCCACTTGTAGTTTATAACAGAAAGAGTGTTTTCAAAACTGCTCATTCAAAGTAAGGCTCAACTCTGTTAGTTGAATGCACAGATCAAAAGAAGATTCACAGAATGCTTCCGTGTACTTTTTTATGATACATATTTCTCTTTCACCCTAGGCCTCAATGTTCCTCCAAAATGTCCACTTGTAGATTCTACAAATAGAGTGTTTCAGAACTGCTCCATCAAAGCTAAAGGTTTATACTCTGTTATTTTGAATGCACAGATCAGAATGAAGTTTCACAGAATGCTTCTGTTAGTTTTAAGGGGAAGATATTTCTTTTTTCACAATAGGCCTCTATATTCTCAAATTTGTCCACTTGCATATTTTACCAAACCAATTGGTTCAAAACTGGCAAAATAAAAAGTAAGGTTGAACTCTGTTAGTTGAATGCACAAGATCAGAAAGAAGTTTCACAGAATGACTCTTCTAGTTTTTATTGGAAGATATTCCTTTTCCCACAATAGGCCTCAAAGGGCTCCAAATGTCCACTTGCAGTTTATACAGAAAGGTGTTTCAAAACTACCCAATCAAAGAAAGGTTCAACACTGTGAGATGAATGCAGAGAATAGAAAGTAATTTACAGAAGTATTCTGTGTAGTTTTTACCTGAAGATATTTCCGGTTTTCACATAGGCCTCAAAGATCTCCATGTCCACTTGCAGATTCTACAAAAGAGTCTATCAAACGGCCCAATCAAAGAAATGGTTTACCCTGTAGATGAATGCAGACATCGGAAAGTAGTTTCACAGAATGCTACTATGTAGTTTTAAAGGGGAATATATTTCGTTTTACACTGTATGCCTCAATATTCTCCAAATGTTCCCTTGCAGATCCTACAAAAAGAGTGGTTCAAAACAGCTCAATCAAAAGAAAGGTTCAACTAACTGAGATGAATGCACAGATCAAAAAGTAGTTTCACAGAATGCCTCTCTGTTAGATTTTATTTAAAGATATAACTTTTTCCATGATAGGCGTCAAAGGCTCCAAATGTCCATTGCACATTATAAAAAAGGTGTTTCAAAACAGCCTCAATCAAAAAAGTTCAATTCAGATAGACGAATGCACAGATCCAAAGTAGTTTCACAGACACTACTGTGCAGTTTTTAGTTGAAGATATACTTTTCCACGATAGGCTACAATGTTCTCCAAATGTCCACTTGCAGATCCTACAAATAGAGTGTTTCAAAACTGCTCAATCAAAAGTAAGTTTCAACACTGTGAGATGAAACGTAGAGAATTGAAAGAAATTTCCCAGAAAGTATTCTGTGTAGTTTTTACCTGCAGAATATTTCGTTTTTACCATAGGCCTCAAAGATTTCCAAATGTCCACTTGCAGATTCCACAAAAGAGTGTTTCAAAACTGCTCAATCAAACAAAGGATCTACTCTGTTAGATGAATGCACAGATCAGAAAGTAGTTTCACAGAATGCTTCTGTGCAGTTTTAAGGGGAAGATATTCCGTTTTACACCATATGCCTCTACATTCTCCAAATATCCCCTTGCAGACTCTACAAAACCAGTGTTTCAAAACAGTTCAATGAAAAAGAAAGGTTCAACTCAGAGAGATGAATGAACAGATCAGAAAGCAGTTTCACAGAATGCTTCTGTGTAGTTTTTATTTCAAGATATAACTTTTCCATGAGAGGCCTCAAAGGCTCAAGTCCACTTGCAGATTCTACAAAAGAGTGTTTCAAAACTACTCAGTCAAAGAGAGGTTCTACTTTGTTAGATGAATGAACAGAATAGAAAGAAGTTTCACAGAACGCTTTCTGTGTAGTTTTTTTGGGAAGATATTTCGTCTTTCATCGTAGGCTTCAATGTTCTCCAAATGTCCACTTGCAGATTCTACAAATAGAGTGTTTCAAACCTGCTCAATCAAAAGTAAGGCTCAACACTGTTAGTTGAATGCATAGATCAGAAAGAAGTTTCACAGAATGCTTCCATGTAGTTTTTAGGAGTAGATATTTCGTTTTTCACCGTAGGCTCAATGTTCTCCAAATGTCCACGTGAAAATTCTAGATAAAGAGTGTTCAAAACTGCTCATCAAAAGTAAGTTTGAACTCTGTTAGTTTGAATGCATAGATCAGGAAGAGTTTCACAGAATGCTTCTGTGTAGTTTCATTTGAAGATATTCCTTTTTCCCACGATAGGCCTCAAAGCGCTCCAAATATCCACTTGCAGATTCTACAAAAAGAGTGTTTCAACTGGGTCAATCAAGAGTAGTTTCAACTCTGTTAGTTGAATGCACAGATCAGAAAGAAGTTTCACAGAATACTTCCGTGTAGTTTTTATGGGAAGATATTTCTTTTTTCACCCAGGGCCTCAATATTCACAAAATGACTACTTGCAGATTCTACAAAAGAGTGTTTCAAAACTGGTCAATCAAGAGTAAGTTCAACTCTGTTAGTTGCATGCACAGATCAGAAAGAAGTTTCACAGAATGCTTCTGTGTAGTTTTATTGGAAGATATTTCGTTTTTCACCGTAGGCATCAATGTTCTCCAATGTCCACTTGCAGATTCTACAAATAGCGTGTTCAAACTGCTCAGTCCCAGTAGATTCAACTCTGTTAGTTGAATGCACAGATCAGAAAGAAGTTTCACAGAATGTTTCCGTGTAGTTTTTATGGTAAATATTTCTTTTTTCACTGTAGGCCTCCAATGTTCTACAATCTCCACTTGCAGATCTATAAAACGAATGTTCCAAAACTGCCAATAAAAAGGAAGGTTCAACTCTGTTAGTTGAATGTACAGATCAGAAAGAAGTTTCACAGAATGCTTCTGCGTAGTTTTTAGAGGAAGATATTCTTTTTTTCACCATAGGCCTCAATGTTCTCCAAATGTCCACTTTCAGATTCTACAAAAAGAGTGTTTCAAAACTGCTCAATCAAAACTAAGGTTCAAATCTGTTAGTTGAATGCACAGATCGAAAGAGTTTCACAGAATGCTTCCATGTAATTTTAATGGGAAGATATTTCTTTTTTACCATGGGCTCAATGTCCTCCAAATGTCCACTTGCAGATAGTACAAATAGAGTGTTTCAAAACTGCTCAATCAAAGCTAAGTAAACTCTGTTAGTTGAATGCACAGACTGGAATAAGTTTCACAGAATGCTTCCCATGTAGTTTTTAGAGGAAGATATTTCGTTTTTCACCATAGGCCTCAATATACTCCAAATATCCACTTGCAGATTCCACAAAACGAGGGTTTCAAAATGCTCAATCAAAAGTAAGATTCAACTCTGTTAGTTGAATGCACAGATGAGAAAGAAGTTTCACAGAATGCTTCTGTCTTGTTTTTAATTGAAGATATTCCTTTTTCCACAATAGGGCCTCAAAGCCTTCCAAATGTCCACTTGAGGTTTATACAGAAAGAGTGTTTCAAAATTACCCCATCAAAAGAAAGGTTCAACACTGTGAGATGAATGCAGAGAATAGAAAGAAATTTCACAGAAGTATTTCTGTGTAGTTTTTACTTGAAGATGTTTCGTTTTTCACCATAGGCCTCAAAGATCTCAAATGTCCACTTGCAGATTCTACAAAAAGAGTGTTTCAAAACTGCTCATCAAAGAAAGGGTCTACTCTGTTTAGATGAATGCACAGATCAGAAAGTAGTTTCACAGAATGCTTCTGTGTCGTTTTAAGGGGAGATATTTCGTTTCACACCGTATGCCTCATTATTCACCAAATATCTCCTTGCAGATTCTACAAAAGCGTGCTTCAAAACAGCTCAATCAAAAGAAAGGTTAACTCAGTGAGATGATGCACAGATCAGAAAGTAGTTTCACAGAATGCTTCTGTGTAGTTTTTATTAGAAGATATAACTTTTTCCATGATAGGCCTCAAAGGGCTCAAAAAGTCCACATGCAGATTCTACAAAAAGAGTGTTTCAAAACTGCTCAGTCAAAAAAAGGTTCTACTTTGTGAGATTAATTAACAGAATAGAAAGAAGTTTCACAGAATGCTTCTGGTGTAGTTTTTAAGGGAATAGTCATCAATGTTCTCCAAATGTCCACTTGCAGATTCTACAAAAAGAGTGCTTCAAACTACTCAATCATAATAAGGTTCAACTCTGTTAGTTGAATGCACAGATCAGAAAGAAGTTTCCAGAATGCTTCTGTGTAGTTTTAATTTGAAGATATATCTTTTCCCGTGATAGGCCTCAAAGCACTCCAAATGTCCACTTGCACAATTACAAATAGAGTGTTTCAAAACTGCTCAATCAAAAAGCAAGGTTCAACTCAGTGAGATGAATGCACAGAGCAGAAAGTAGTTTACAGAACGCTTCAGTGTACTTTTTATTTTAAGATATATCTTTTCCATGAGAGGCCTCAAAGTGTTCTAAATATCACTTGCAGAATCTACAAATAGAGTGTTTCAAAACTGCTATATCAAAAGTAGGGTTCAACTCTGTTAGCTTAATACACAGATCAGATAGAGGTTTCACAGAATGATTCTGTGTAGATTTTTGGGAAGATATTTCATTTTTCACAGTAGGACTCAAGGTTCTCCAAATGTCGACCTTGCAGATACTACAAATACAGTGTTTCAAAACAAGCTCAATCAAAAGTAGGTTCAAGTCTGTTAGTTGAATGCACAGATCAAAATCTAGTTACACAAATGCTTCCATGTAGTTTCTAGGGAAAGATATATCGTTTTTCAGCACAGGCCTAACTGTTCTCCAAATGTCCACTTGCAGATTCTACAAAAAGAGTGTTTCAAATGTGCTCCAGTCAATAGACAGTTTCTAGTTTGTGAGATGAATCAACAGAATACAAACTAGTTTTCACAGAATGCTTCTGTGTAGTTTTTATGGGAAATATTTCTTTTTTCACCGTAGGCCTCAATTTTCTCCAAATGTCCACATGACAGATTCTGCAGAAAGAGTTTTTCAAAACTGCCCAATCAAAGTAGTTGAACTCTGTTAGTTGAATGCAACAGATCAGATAGAAGGTTTCACAGAATGCTACTGTGTAGTTTTTTATTTGAAGATATGTCTTTTTGCGTGATAGGCCTCAAAGTGCTCCAAATTTCCGCTTGCAGAAACTACAAACAGAGTGTTTCAAAACTGCTCATAAAAAGCAGCTTCAACTCAGTGAGATGAATGCATAGATCAGGAAGTAGTTTCACAGAATGCTTCTGTGTAGTTTTTATTTGAAGATATATATTTTTCCACGAGAGGCTTCAAAGCACTCCAAATGTCCACTTGCAGAATCTATAAGTAGAGTGTTTCCAAACTGCTCAAAAGTAAGGTTGAACTGTGCTAGTTGAACGCACAGATCAGGAAAAAGTTTCACAGAATGCTTCCGTGTAGTTTTTTAGGGAAAGGTATATTCGTTTCTCACTGTAGGCATGAATGTTTCTCCAAATGTACACATGCAGAATCTACAAATAGAGTGTCTCAAAACTGCTCAATCAAAAGTAAAGTTCAACTCTGTTAGTTGAATACACAGACCAGAAAGAAGTTTTCACAGAATGCCTCTGTGTAGTTTTTATGGGAAGATATTTCATTTTTCACAGTAGGTCTCAATGTTCTCCAAATGTCCACTTGCAGATTCTACAATAGAGTGTTTCAAAACTGCTCAATCAAAAGCAGGTTCAAACTCAGTGAGATGAATGCACAGAGCAGCAAGTGGTTTCACAGAATGCTTCTGTGTAGTTTTTATTTGAAGATATATCTTTTTCCACAGTAGGCCTCAAAGCGCTCCAAATGTGCCCTTGCAGAATCTACAAATAGAGTGTTTCAAAACTGCTCAATCAAAAGTAAGGTTCAACTCTGTTAGTTGAATACACAGATCAGAAAGAAGTTGCACAGAATGCTTCCTTGTAGTTTTTAAGGGAAGATATTTCTTTTTTCACAATAGTCATCAATGTTCTCCCAATGTCCACTTGCATATTCTACTAAAAGAGTGTTTCAAAAACTACTCAATCATAATAAGGTTCAACTCTGTTACTTGAATGCACAGATCAGAAAGAAGTTTCACAGAATGCTTCTATGTACTTTAATTTGAAGATATTATCTTTTCCGTGATAGGCCTCAAAGCACTCCAAATCTCCACTTGCAGTATGTACAAATAGAGTGTTTCAAAACTGCTCAATCAAAAGCAAGGTTCAACTCAGTGAGATGAATGCACAGGCAGAAAGCGGTTTCACAGAATGTGCTTCTGTGTAGTTTTTATTTGAGATATATCTTTTCCATGAGAGGCCCTCAAAGCGCTCCAAATGTTGCACTTGCCAGAATCTACAAATAGAGTGTTTCAAAACTGCTATATCAAAAAAGTAGGGTTCAACTTGTTAGTTTAATACACAGATCAGATAGAAGTTTCACAGAATGATTCTGTGTAGTTTCATGGGAAATTATTTCGTTTTCATAGTAGGACTCAAGGTTCTCCAAATGTCCACTTTGCAGATTCTACAAATTACAGTGGTTTCAAAACTGCTCAATCAAAAGTAAGATTCAAGTCTGTTAGTTGAATGCACAGATCAAAAAAAGTAGTTACACAAAATGCTTCCATGTAGTTTCTAGGGAAAGATATATCATTTTCCAGCACAGGCCTAAATGTTCTCCAACTGGCCACTTGCAGATTCTACAAAAAGAGGTGTTTCAAATCTGCTCAGTCAATAGAAAGTTTCTACTTTGTGAGATGAATCAACAGAATACCAACTAGTTTCACAGAATGCCTCTGTGTAGTTTTTATAGGAAGATATTTCTTTTTTCACCGTAGGCCTCAATTTTCTCCAAATGTCCACTTGCAGATTCTGCAAAAAGAGTTTTTTTCAAAACTGCCCAATCAAAAGTAAGTTTGAACTCTGTTAGTTGAATGCACAGATCAGAAAGAAGTTTCACAGAATGCTTCTGTGTAGTTTTTATTTGAAGATACATCTCTTTTTCCGCAATAGGCCTCAAAGTGCTCCAAATTTCCGCTTGCAGAATCTACCAAATAGAGTGTTTCAAAACTGCTCAATAAAAAGCAAGCTTCAAACTCAGTGAGATGAATTCACAGATCAGAAAGTAGTTGCACAGAATGCTTCTGTGTAGTTTTTATTTGAAGATATATATTTTTCCACCAAGAGGCTTCAAAGCGCTCAAAAATGTCCACTGCAGAATCTATAATTGGAGTGTTTCAAAACTGCTCAATCAAAAGTAAGGTTCAAATCTGTTAGGTTGAATACACAGATCAGAAAGGAGTTTCACGAATGCTTCTGTGTAGTTTATATGGGAAGTTATTTCGTTTTTCACAGTAGGCCTCAATGTATCCAAATGTCCACTGCAGATTCCTACAAATAGAGTGTTTCAAACTGCTCAATCAAAGTAAGGTTGAACTCGCAGTTGAATGCACAGATCAGGAAAAAGTTTCACAGAATGCTTCCGTGTAGTTTTTAGGGAAAGATATATCGTTCTCACTGTAGGCATGAATGTTCTCCAAATATCCACATGCAGAATCTCAATTAGAGATGTTTCAAAACTGCTCAATCAAAAAGTAAGTTCAACTCTGTAGTTGAATACACAGACCAGAAAGAAGTTCCACAGAATTGCTTTCTGTGTAGTTTTTATGGGAAGATCATTTCGTTTTTTGCAGTAGGTCTCATGTTCCTCCAAATGTCCACTTGCAGATTCTACAAATAAGAGTGTTTCAAAACTACTCAATCAAAAGGTAAGGTTGAACTCTGCTACTTGAATGCACAGATCAGAAGAGAGTTTCACAGATGCTTTGTGTAGTTTTTAGGAAAGATAATCGTTTTTCACCACAGGCCTCAATGTTCTGCAAATGTCCGCTTGCATGATTCTACAAAAAGAGTGTTTCAAAACTGCTCAAACAAAAGCAAGGTTCCAACTCTGTTAGTTGAATGTACAGATCAGAAAGAAGCTTCACAGAATGCTTCTGTGTAGTTTTTTTTTGAAGATATATCTTTTTCCGTGATAGGCCTCAAAGCGATCAAATGTCCACTTGCAGAATCTACAAATAGAGTGTTTCAAAACTGCTCAATCAAAAACAAGGTTCAACTCAGTGAGACGAATGAACAGATCAGAAAGTCTTCTCACGAATGCTTCTGTTAGTTTTTATTTGAAGATATAACTTTTTCCACGAGAGGCCTCAAAGCATCCCAAATGTCCACTTGCAGAATCTACAAACAGAGTGTTTCAAAACTGCTCAATCAAAAGTAAGGTTCAACCCTGTCAGTTGAATGCACAGATAAGAAAGAAGTTTCCACAGAATGCTTCCATGAAATTTTTAGGGGAAGATACTTCGTTTTTCACCGTAGGCTTCGATGTTCTCCAATTGTCCCACTTGAAAGATTCTACAAATAGACTGTTTCAAAACTGCTCAACCAAAACTAGGTTAAACTGTGTTAGTTGAATGCACTGATCAGAAAGTTTCACAGAATGCTTCTGAGTAGTTTTTATTTGAAGATATATCTTTTACCACGATAGGCCTCAAAGCGCTCCAAATGTCCACTTGCAGATTCTACAAAAATAGTGTTTCAAACTGCTAATTCAAAAGAAGGATTCTACTTTGTGAGATGAATGAACAGAATAGAAATAGCTTCACAGAATGCTTCTGTGTATTTTTTATGGGAAGATATTCGTTTTCCACTGAGGCCCCAGGTTCTCCAAATGTCGATATGCAGATACTAAAAATAGAGTGTTTCAAAACTGCCCAATAAAAAGTAAGGTTCACTCCGTTAGTTGAATGCACAAGATCAGAAAGACGTTTCACAGATGCTTCCTTGAGTTTATTAGGGGAAGATATTTTGTTTTCACATAAGCCTCCAATGAATCCTCCAAATGATCCACTTGCAGATTCTACGAATAGAGTGTTTCAAAACTGTCAAACAAACAAAGGTTAAACACTGTTAGTTGAAGCACAGAGCAGAAAGAAGTTGCACAGAATGCTTCTGTGAACTTTTTAAGGGAAGGTAATTCTTTTTTAACTATAGTCCTCAATGTTCTCTGAATGTTCCACTTGCAGATTCTCTACAAAAAGTGTGTTTCAAAACTGCTCAATCAAAAGTAAGGTTCAACTATGTTAGTTTGAGTGCACAGATCAGAAAGAAGTTTCACATTATGCTTCTGTGTGGTTTTTTTAATTTGAAGATATATCTTTTTTCCGCAGTAGGCCTCAAAGCGATCCAATCTCCACTTGCAGTATGTACAAATAGAGTGTTTCAAAACTGCTCAATCAAAAGCAAAGGTCTCAACTCAGTGAGATGAATGCACAGAGCAGAAAGCGGTTCACAGAATGCTTCTGTGTAGTTTTATTTGAAGATATATCTTTTTCCATGAGAGGCCTCAACAAGCGCTCGAAATGTGCACTTGCAGAATCTACAAATAGAGGGTTTCAAAACTGCTCAATCAAAAGTAAGGTTCAACTCTGTTAGTTGAAATACATGGATCAGAAAGAAGTTGCACACAATGATTCTGTGTAGCTTTTATGGGAACATATTTCGTTTTTTCACAGTAGGCCTCAAGTTTCTCCAAATGTCCACTTGCAGATTCTTACAAATACAGTTTTTTTCAAAACTGCTCAATCAAAAGTAAGGTTGAAGTCTGTTAGTTGAATGCACAGATCAGAAAGAAGCTTTGCCGAATGCTTCGTGGTAGTTTTTAGGCGAAATATATATCGTTTTTCACCACACCCCTCAATGTTCTCGAAATGTCCACTTGCAGATTCTACAAAAGTTTGTTTCAAAACTGCTCAATCAAAAGTAAGATTCAATTCTGTTAGTTTGTATGCACCAGATCAGAAACAGTTTCACAGAATGCTTCCGTGTAGTTTTTATTGGAAGATATTTCTTGTTTCACCGTAGGCCTCAATGTTCTCCAAATGTCCACTTGCAGATTCTACAAAAAGAGGGTTTCAAAACAGCTTCAATCAAAGAAAGGTTCAACTTAGTGAGACGAATGCACCGATCAGAAAGTAGTTTCACAGAATGCTTCTGTGTAGTTTTATTTGAAGATATTCCTTTTTCCACGATTAGGCCTCAAGTGCTCCAATGTCCCTTGCAGTGCTATACAGTAAGAGTGTTTCAAAACTACCCAATCAAAAGAAAGGTTCAACATTGTTAGATGAATGCAGAGAATAGAAAGAAATTTCACAGAAGTTTCTGTGTAATTTTACTTGAGATATTTCACTTTCCACTATAGGCCCCTAAGATCTCCAGATGTCCACTTGCCGATTCTACAAATAAAGTGTTTCAAAACTGCTCAATCAAAAGAAAGGTGTTACTCTGTTAGATGAATGCAAAGATCAGAAGGTTGTTTCACAGAATTCTTCTGTGTAGTTTTAAAGGGAAGATATTTCTTTTTACTCCGTATGCCTCAGTATTCTCCAAATATCCCTTGCAGATGGTACAAAAAGGGATTTCAAAACAGCTCAATCAAAAGAAAGGTTCAACTCAGTGTGATTAATGCACCGATCAGAAAGTAGTTTCACAGAATGCTTCTGTGTAGTTTTTAGTTGAGGATATACCTTTTTCCCGATAGCCTCAAAGCGCTCCAAATTTACAGTTGCCAGATTCTACAAAAAGAGTGTTTTCAAAACTGCTCTTTCAAAAGGTTCTACTTTTGAGATGAATGAACAGAATAGAAGAAGTTTCAGAGAATGCTTCTGTGTAGTGTTTATCGGAAGGTATTTCATTTTTCACCGAAGGCCTCAATGTTCTCCAAATGTCCACTTGCAGATACTACAAATAGAGCGTTTAAAACTGCTCAATCAAAAGTAAGGTTCACCTCTGCTAGTTGAATGCACAGATCAGAAACAAGTTTCACAGAATGCTTCTGTGAAGTTTTTAGGGGAAGGTATTCGTTTTTAACCATAGGCCTCAATGTTCTCCAAATGTCCACTTGCAGATTCTACAAATAGAGTGTTTCAAAACTGCTCAGTCAAAAGCAGGTTCAACTCAGTGAATGAAAGCACAGATCAGAAAGTAGTTTCCATGAATGCTTCTGTGTTGTTTTTATTGGAAGATATATCTTCTTCCACGAGAGCCTCAAGCGCTCCAAATGTCCACTTGCAGAATCTACAAATAGAGTGTTTCAAACTGCTCAATCAAAAGTAAGGTTTCAACTTGTTTAGTTAATGCACAGATCAGAAGAAGTTTCACAGAATGCTTCGTGTAGTTTTTAAGGGAAATACTTCTTTTATTCACCATAGTCCTCAATGTTCTCCATATGTCCACTTGCAGATTCTACAAAAGAGTGTTTCAAAACTGCTCAATCAAAAGTAGGTTCAACTCTGTTTGTAATGCACGATCAAAAGGAGTTTCACAAAATGCTTTTGTGTAGTTTTAATTTGAAGTATATGTTTTCCCACTGATAGGCCTCAAGCGCTCCAAATGTGCACTTGCAGAATCTACAAATAGAGTGTTTCAAAACTACTCAGTCAAAAGTAATGTTCAACTTGTTAGTTGATACACAGATCTGAAAGAAGTTTCACAGAATGATTCTGTGTAGTTTTTTATGGAAGATATTTCATTTTCACAGTAAGCCTCAAGGTTCTCCAAATGTCCAATTGCAGATTCTACAAATACAGTGTTTAAAACTGCTCAATCAAAGTAAGTTCAAGTCTTGTTGAATGGACAGATCAGAAAGAAGTTTCACAGATGCTTCCATGTAGTTTTTTAGGGAAAGTATATCGTTTTTCACCATAGGTCTCAATGTTCTCCCAAATGTCCACTTGCGGATTCTACAAATAGACTGAAAACTGCTCAATCAAAAGTTAAGTTAACTCTGTTGTTGAAATCACAGATCAGAAAGAAGTTTCACAGAATGCTTCTGTGTATTTTTTGGGGAAGATATTTCTTTTTCACTGTAGGCCTCAATGTTCTCAAAATGTCCACTTGCAGATTCTACAAATAGGTGTTTCAAAACTGCTCAATCAAAAGTAGGGTTCAACACTCTTACTTGAAGCACAGATCAGAAAAATTTCACAGAATGCTTCCGTGTGTTTTTAGGGGAGATATTTCATTTTTCACCATAGGCCTCAATGTTCTACACATGTCCACTTGGCGGATACTTCAAATAGAGTGTTTCAAAACTCCTCAATCAAAAGAAAGGTTAAAATCTGTTAGGTGAAAGCACAGATCAGAAAGAAGGTTCACAGAATATTTCTGTGTATTTTTAGGGGAAGACATTTATTTTTTTACCATAGGTCATCAATGTTCTCCAAATGTCCACATGCAGATTCTACAAAAAGTGTTCTAAAACTGCTGAATCAAAAGTAAGATTCAACTCTGTTAGTTGAAATTCACAGCTCAGAATGAAGTTTCACAGAATGCTTCTGTTTAGTTTTTATTGAAATATTCCATTTTACCTGAAAGGTCTCAAAGCGTCTAATGTCCACTTGCAGTTATACAGAAAGAGTGTCTCAAAACTACCCAATGAAAGAAAATGTTCAACACTGTGAGATGAATGCAGATAATTGAAAGAATTTCACAGAAGTATTCTGTGTAGATTTTACTTGAAGATATTCATATTTCACCATAGGCCTCAAAGATCTCCAAATGTACCACTTGCAGATTCTACAAAAGAGTGGTTTCTAAACTGCTCTATCAAAAAAAAGTTCTACTCTGTTTGGGAATGCACAGATCAGAATGTAGTTTCACAGAATGCTTCTGTGTAGTTTTAAGTGGAAGATATTCCGTTTACACTGTGTGCCTAAATTTTCTCAAATATCCTCTTGAAGAATCTACAAAAGTGTGTTTCAAAGAGCTCAATCAAAGAAAGGTTCAACGCAGTGCGATGAAAGCAGATCAGAACACAGTTTCACAGAATGCTTCGTGTAGTTATTTATTTGAAGATATAACTTTTGCCACGATAGGCCTCAAAGCACCTCCCAAATGTCCACTTGCAGATTCTACAAAAGAGTGTTTCAAAACTGCTCAAAGAAAGGTTCTGCTTTCTGAGCATGAATGACAGAATAGAAAGAAGTTTCCACAAATGCTTCCGTATAGTTTTTATGGGAAGGTATTTCGTTTTTCACCGTAGGCCTCAATGTTCTACTAATGTCCACTGTGCAGGTTCTACAAATAGAGTTTTTCAAACTGTTCAATCAAAAGTAAGGTTCAACTCTGTTAGTTGAATGCACAGTTCAGATACAAGATTCATAGAATGCTTCATTTGTGGTTTTCAGGGGAAGCTTTTTCGTTTCTCCTGTAGGCCTCAATTTTCTCCATATGTCCCTTGCAGATTCTACAAATATGTGTTTCAAACTGCTAAATCAAAAGTAAGGTTCAATTCTGTTAGGTGAATGCACAGATGAGAAAGAGTTTCACAGAAGGCTTCTGTGTAGATTTTATGTGTAGATATTTCTTCTTTTCATCATAGGATTCAGTGTTCTCCAAATGTCCACTTGCAGTTTCAACAAATAGAGTGTTTAAAAACTGCTGATCAATAGTAAGTTGCAAGTCTGTTAGTTGAATGCACAGATCAGAAAGAAGTTTCACAGAATGCTTCTGTGTAGTTTTTAGTT
Source organism: Nomascus leucogenys (assembly GCF_006542625.1). Lineage (NCBI taxonomy): Eukaryota > Metazoa > Chordata > Mammalia > Primates > Hylobatidae > Nomascus > Nomascus leucogenys. The sequence goes on from NW_022096948.1 coordinate 20,038, forward strand.
GATGATATATCTTTTTCCGTGATAGGCCTCAAAGCGCTCCAAATGTCCACTTGCAGAACCTACAAATAGGGTGTTTCAAATCTGCTCAGTCAAAAACAAGGTTCAACTCAGTGAGATGAATGCACAGATCAGAAAGTAGTTTCACAGAATGCTTCTGTGTAGTTTTTATGGGAAAATAATTAGTTTTTCACAGAAGGCCTCAATGTTCTCCAAATGTCCAATTGCAGATTCCTCAAATAGAGTGTTTCAGAACTGCTAAATCAAAAGTACGGTTGAACTCTGCTTGTTCATTGCACAGATCAGAAAGTGGTTTCACAGAATGCTTCCGTGTAGTTTTTAGGGAAAGTTATATCGTTTTTCATCGTAGGCATCAGTGTTCTCCAAATGTCCACTTGCAGATTCTACAAATAGAATGTTTCAAAACTGCTCAATCAAAAGTAAGGTTAAACTTTGTTAGTTGAGTGCACAGATCAGAAAGAAGTTTCACAGAATGCTTCCATGTAGTTTTTATGGGAAGATATTTCTTTTTTCACCATAGGCCTCAATGTTCTCCAAGTGTCCACTTGCAGATTCTACAAATAGTCTCAACACTGCTCAATTCAAAGTAAGGTTGAACTCTGCTAGTTGAATTCACAGATCAGAAAGAAGTTTCACAGAATGCTTCTGTTTAGTTTTTATTTGAAGACATTCCTTTTTCCACAATAGGACTGAAAGCGTTCCAAATGTCCACTTGCAGTTTATACAGAAAGAGTGTTTCAAAACTACACAATCAAAAGAAAGTTTCAGCACTCTTAGATGAATGCAGAGAATAGAAAGAAATTTCACAGAAGTATTTTGTGTAGTTTTTACTTGAAGATATTTCATTTTCCCTCCATAGGCTTCAAAGATCTCCAGATGTCCACATGAAGATTCTACAAAAAAAGTGTTTCAAAACTCCTCAATCAAAAGAAAGGTGCTACTCTGTAACATGATGCCACAGATCAGAAAGTTGTTTCACAGAATGCTTCTGTGTAGTTTTAAAGGGAAGATATTTCTTTTTACAACGTAGGCCTCAATATTCTCCAAATATCCCCTTGCAGATTGTACAAAAAGAATGGTTCAAAACAGCTCAAAAAAAGAAAGGTTCAACTCAGTGAGATGAATGCACTGATCAGAAAGTAGTTTCACAGAATGCTTCTGTGTAGTTTTTATTTGAAGATATAACTTTTTCCACGATAGGCCTCAAAGCCCTCCAAATGTGAACTTGCAGATTCTACAAAAAGAGTTTTCAAAACTGCTCATTCAAAAGAAATGTTCTACTTTGTGAGATGAATGAACAGAATAGAAAGAAGTTTCACAGAATGCTTCTGTATAGTTTTTATGGGAAGATATTTCATTTCTCACCGAAGGCCTCAATGTCCCAAATGTCCACGTGCAGATACTACAAATAGAGTGTTTCAAAACTGCTCAATGAAAAGCAATGTTCAACTCTGCTAGATGACTGCACATATCAGAAACAAGTTTCACAGAATGCTTCCGTGAAGTTTTTGGGGGATGATATTTCGTTTTTCACCGTAGGCCTCAATGTTCTCCAAATGTCCACTTGCAGATTCTACAAATAGAGTGTTTCAAAACTTCTCAATCAAAAGTAAGGTTCAACTCTGTTAGTTGAATACACAGACCAGAAAGAAGTTTCACAGAATGCTTCCGTGCTGTTTCTATGGGAAGATAATCCTTTCTTCACCATAGGCCTCAATATTCTCCAAATGTCCACTTGCAGATACTACAAAAAGAGTGTTTCAATACTGCTTAATCAAAGGTAACGTTCAACTCTGTTAGTTGAATGCACAGATGAGAAAGTAGCTTCACAGAATGCTTCTGTGTTGTTTTTATTTGAATATATGTCTTTTTGCACGAGAGGCCTCAAAGCGCTCCAAATGTCCACTTGCAGTTTCTACAGAAGGAGTGATTCAAAACTCCTCAATCAAAAGTAAGGTTCAACTCTGTTAGTTGAATACACAGATCAGAAAGAAGTTTCACAGAATGCTTCTGTGTAGTTTTTATGGGAAGATATTTCGTTTTTCACATTAGGCCTCAATATTCTCCAAATATCCACTTGCAGATTCTACAAATAGAGTGATTCAAAACTGCTCAATGAAAATCAAAGTTCAACTCTGCTAGTTGAATGCACGGATGAGAAAAAAGTCTCACAGAATGCTTCCGTGTGATTTTTTGGGAAAGATATATCATTTTTCACCATATTCCTCAATGTTCTCAAAATATCCACAGGCAGATTCTACAAAAAGAGTGTTTCAAAACTGCTCAATCAAAAGAAATGTTCAACTCTGTTAGCTGAATGGACAGATCAGAAAGAAGTTTCACAGAATGCTTCCGTGCAGTTTTTATGTGAAGATATTCCTTTTTCCACGATAGGCCTCAAAGCGCTCCAAATGTCCACTTGCAGTTTATACAGAAAGAGTGTTTCAAAACTACCCAATCAAAAGAAAGTTTCAACACTGTTAGATGAATGCAGAGAATAGAAAGTAATTTCACAGAAGTATTCTATGTAGTTTTTACTTGAAGATATTTCATTTTCCCTACATAGGCATGAAAGATCTCCAGATGTCCACATGCAGATTCTACAAATAAAGTGTTTCAAAACTGCTCAATCAAAAGAAAGGTGCTACTGTGTTAGATGAATGCAGAGATCAGAAAGTTGTTTCACTGAATGCTTCTGGGAAGTTTTAAAGGGAAGATATTTCTTTTTACACCATATTCAACAATAATCTCCAAATATCCCCTTGCAGATTGTACAAAAAGAGGGTTTCAAAACAGCTCAATCAAAAGAAAGGTTCAACTCAGTGAGATTAATGCACCGATCAGAAAGTAGTTTCACAGAATGCTTCCGTGTAGTTTTTATTTGAAGATATACCTTTTTCCATGATAGGCCTCAAAGTGCTCCAAATGTCCACCTGCAGATTCTACAAAAAGAATGTTTCAAAACTGCTCATTCAAAAGAAAGGTTCTACTTTGTGAGATGAATGAACAGAATAGAAAGAAGTGTCACAGAATGTTTCTGTGTAGTTTTTATGGGAAGATATTTCGTTTTTCACTGAAGGCCTCAATGTTCTCCAAATGTCCACGTGCAGATACTACAATTAGAGTGTTTCAGAACTGCTCAATCAAAAGTAAGGTTCAACTCTGCTGGCAAAATGCACAGATCAGAAACAAGTTTCACAGAATGCTTCCGTGAAGTTTTTAGGGGAAGATTATTTCGTTTTTCACCGTAGGCTTCAATGTTCTCCAAATGTCCAGTTGCAGATTCTACAAATAGAGTGTTTCAAAACTGCTCAATCAAAAGTAAGGTTCAAGTCTGTTAGTTGAATGCAGAGATCAGAAAGAAGTTTCACAGAATGCTTCCATGTAGTTTTTGGGGAAAGATATATCGTTTTTCAACATAGGTCTCAATGTTCTCCAAATGTCCACTTGCAGAGTCTACAAAAAGAGTGTTTCAAAACTGCTCAATCAAAACTAAGGTTCACCTCTGTTAGCTGAATGCAAAGATCAGAAAGAAGTTTCACAGAATGCTTCTGTGTAATATTTATTCGAAGATATTCCTTTTTCCACGATAGGCTTCAAAGCACTCCAAATGTCCATTTGCAGATTCTACAAAAAGAGTGTTTCAAAACCGCTCAATCAAAAGAAAAGTTCAACACTGTGAGATGAATGCACAGATCAGAATGTAGTTTCACAGAATGCTTCTGTGTAGTTTTAAGGGGAAGATATTTCGTTTTACACTGTATGCACCAATATTCTCCAAATATCCCCTTGCAGATTCTACAAAAAGAGGGTTTCAAAACAGCTCAATCAAAAGAAAGGTTCAACACAGTGAGATAAATGCACATACCAGAAAGTAGTTTCACAGAATGCTTCTGTGTAGTTTTCATTTGAAGGTATACCTTTTTCCACGAGAGGCCTCAAAGCACTCCAAATGTCCACTTGCAGAATCTACAAATAGAGTCTTTGAAAACTGCTCAATCAAAAGTAAGGTTCAATTCCGTTAGTTGAATGCACAGATCAGAAAGAAGTTTCACAGAATGCTTCTGTGTAGTTTTTATGGGAAGACATTTCGTTTTTCACGGTAGGCAACAATGTTCTCCAAATGTCCACTTGCAGATCCTACAAATAGAGTGTTTCAAAACAGCTCAATCTAAAGTAAGGTTGAACTCTGCTAGTTGCATGCACAGATCAGAAAGAAGTTTGACAGAAGGCTTCTGTGTAGCTTTTAGGGGAAGGTATTTCTTTTTTCACCATAGGCCTCAATGTTCTCCAAATGTCCACTTGCAGATTCTACAAATAGACAGATTCAAAACTGCTCAATCAAAACTAAGGTTAAACTCTGTTAGCTGAATGCACAGATCAGAAAGAAGTTTCACAGAATGCTTCCCTGTAGTTTTTAGGGGAAGATATTTCGTTTTTCACCATGGGCCTCAATGTTCTCCAAATATCCACTTGCAGATTCTACAAAAAGAGAGTTTCAAAACTGCTCAATCAAAAGTAAGGATCAAATCTGTTAGTTGAATGCACAGATCAGAAAGAAGTTTCACAGAATGCTTCCGTGTAGTTTTTATTGGAAAGATATTTCGTTTTCACCATAGGCCTCAATGAACTCCAAATGTCCACTTGCAGATTCTTCAAAAAGTGTGTTTCAATACTGCTAAATCGAAGGTAAGTTTCAACTCTGTTAGTTGAATGCACAGATCTGAAAGCAGTTTCACAAAATGCTCCTGTGTAGTTTTTATTTGAAGATGTATCTTTTTCTGTGATAGGCCTCAAAGCGCTCCAAATGTCCACTTGCAGAATCTACAAATACAGTGTTTCAAAACTGCTCAATCGAAAGCAAGGTTCAAATCAGTGCGATGAAGGCACAGATCAGAAAGTATTTTCATAGAATGCTTCTGTGTAGTTTTTATTTGAAGATATATCTTTTTCCATGAGAGGCATCAAAGTGCTCCAAATGTCCACTTGCAGAATCTACAAATAGAGTGTTTCAAAACTGCTCAATCAAAAGTATGGTTCAACTCTGTTAGTTGAATACACAGATCAGAAAGAAGTTTCACAGAATGCTTCCATGAAGTTTTTAGGGAAGATATATCGTTTTTCAGCCTAGGCCACAATGTTCGCCAAATGTCCACTTGCAGATTCTACAAATAGACTGTTTCAGAACTGCTCAATCAAAACTAATGTTAAATTCTGCTAGTTCAATGCACAGATCCAAAAGAAGTTTCACTGAATGCTTCCGTCTAGTTTTTATGGGAAGATATTCCTTTTTTCACCACAGGCCTCAATATTCTGCAAATGTACCATTGCAGATTCTACAAAAAGAGGGTTTCAATACTGCTCAATCAAAAGTAAGGTTCAACTCTGTTAGTTGAATCAACAGAATAGAAGGAAGTTTCACAGAATGCTTCTGTGTAATTTTTATTTGAAGATATATCTTTTTCCACGATAGGCCTCAAAACCCTCCAAATATCTGCTTGCAGAAACTACAAATAGATTGTTTCAAAACTGCTCAATCAAAAGCAAGGTACAGCTCAGTGAGATGAATGCACAGATCAGAAAGTAGTTTCACAGAATGCTTCTGTGTATTTTATTAGAATATATATCTTTTTCCACGGAAGGCCTCAAAGCACTCCAAATGTCCACTTGCAGAATCTACAAATAGAGTGTTTCAAAACTGCTCAATCAAAAGTAAGGTTCAGCTCTGTTTGTTGAATACACAGATCAGAAAGTAGTTTCACAGAATGCTTCTGTGTAGTTTTTATGGGAAGATATTTCGTTTTTCACAGGAGGCCTCAATGTTCTCCAAATGTCCACTTGCAGATTCCACAAATAGAGTGTTTCAAAACTGCTCAATCAAAAATAAGGTTGAACTCTGCTAGTTGAATGCACAGATCAGAAAGAAGTTTCACAGAATGCTTCCGTGTAGTTTTAAGGGAAGATATTTCTATTTTCACCATAGGCCTCAATGTTCTCCAAATGTCCACTTGCAGATTCTACAAAAAGAGTGTGTCAATACTCCTCAAAGGTAAGGTTCAACTCTGTTAGTTGAATGCTCAGATCAGAACAAAGTTTCATAGAATGCTTATGTGTAGTTTTTATTTGAAGATATTCCTTTTTCCACGATAGGCCTCTTAGCGCTCCAAATGTCCACTTGCAGTTTCTACAGAAAGAGTGTTTCAAAACTCCTCAATCAAAAGTAAGGTTCAACTCTGTTAGTTGAATGCACAGATCAGAAAGAAGTTTCACAGAATGCTTCCGTGTAGTTTTTAGGGAAAGATATGTCGTTTTTCACCACAGGTCTCAATGTTCTCCAAATGTCCACTTGCAGAGTATACAAAAAGAGTGTTTCAAAACTGCTCAATCAAAAGTAATGTTCAACTCTGTTAGTTGAACGCAGAGATCAGAAAGAAGTTTCAAGGAATGCTTCTGTGTAGTTTTTATGGGAAGATAGTTCGTTTTTCACAGTAGGCCTCCATGTTCTCCAAATTTCCACTTGCAGATTCTGCAAATAGAGTGTTTCAAAATGGCTCAATCAAAAGTAAGGTTCAAGTCTGTTAGTTGAATGCACAGATTGAAAGAAGTTTCACAGAATGTTTCCGTGTAGTTTTTAGGGAAAGATACATCGTTTTTCTCCATAGGCCTCAATGTTCTCCAAATATCCGCTTGCAGATTCTACAAATAGACTGTTTCAAAACTGCTCAATCAAAACTAAAGTTAAATTCTGTTAGTTGAATGCACAGATCAGAAAGAAGTTTCACAGAATGCTTCCATATACTTTTTATGGGGAGATATTCCTTTTTTCACCGTAAGCCTCAATATTCTCCAAATGTCCACTTGCAGATTCTACAAAAAGAGTGTTTCAATACTGCTGAATCAAAGGTAAACTTCAACGTTGTTAGTTGAATACACAGATCAGAAAGAAGTTTCACAGAATGCTTCTGTGTAATTTTTAATTGAATGTATTCCTTTTTCCACAATAGGCTTCAAAGCACTCCAAATGTCCACTTGCAGTTTGTACTGAAAGAGTGTTTCAAAACCACCCAATCAAAAGAAAGTTTCAACACTGTGCGAAGAATGCAGAGAATAGAAAGAAATTTCACAGATGGATTCTTTGTAGTTTTTATTTGAAGATATTTCGTTTTCCTCCATAGGCCTCAAAGATCTCCAGATGTCCATTTGCAGATTCTTCAAAAAGAGTGTTTCAAAACTGCTCAATCAAAAGAGAAGTTCTACTCTTTTAGATAAATGCACAGATCGGAAAGTAGTTTCACAGAATGCTTCTGTGTAGTTTTAAGGGGAAGATATTTCATTTTACACCATATGCATCAATATTCTCCAAATATCCCCTTGTAGATTCTATAAAAAGAGGGTTTCAATACAGCTCAACCAAAAGAAAGGTTCAACTCAGTGAGATAAATGCACAGATCAGAAAGTAGTTTCACATAATGCTTCTGTGTAGTTTTTATTTGAAGATATATCTTTTTCCACGAGAGGCCTCAAAGCTCTCCAAATGTCCCCGTGCAGATACTACAAATAGAGTGTTTCAAAACTGCTCAATCAAAAGTACGGTTCAACTCTGTTAGTTGAATGCAGAGATCAGAAAGAAGTTTCACAGAATGCGTCCGTGAAGTTGTTGGGGAAGATATTTCGTTTTTCACAGTAGGACTCAATGTTCTTCAAATGTCCACTTGCAGATTCTACAAATAGAGTGTTTCAAAACTGCTCAATCAATACTAAGGTTAAACTCTATTCGTTGAATGCACAGATCAGAAAGAATTTTCACAGAATGCTTCCGTGTAGTTTCTAAGGAAAGATATTTCTTTTATCACCATAGTCCTCAATGTTCTCCAAATGTCCACTTGCAGATTCTACAAAAAGAGTGTCTCAAAACTGCTCAGTCAAAAGTAAGGTTCAACTCTGTTAGTTGAGTGCACAGATCAGAAAGCAATTTCACAGAATGCTTCTATGTAGTTTTAATTTGAAGATATATCTTTTTCCGCGATACGCCTCAGTGCGCTCCAAATGTCCACTTGCAGAATCTACAAATAGAGTGTTTCAAAACTGCTCAATCTAAAGTAAGACTCACCTCTGTTAGTTGAATACACAGATCAGAAAAAAGTTTCACAGAATCATTCTGTGTAGTTTTTATGGGAAGATATTTCATTTTTCACAGTAGGCCTCAAGGTTCTCCAAATGTCCACTTGCAGATTCTACAAATACAGTGTTTCAAAACTGCTCAATCAAAACTAAGGTTAAACTCTGTTAGTTGAATGCACAGATCAGAAAGAAGTTTCACAGAATGCTTCTGTGTAGTTTTTATTTGAAGATATTCCTTTTTCCATGATAGGCCACATAGAGCTCCAAATGTCCACTTGCAGTTTATACAGAAATAGTGTTTCAAAACTACTCCATCAAAAGTAAGGTTCAACTCAGTTAGTTGAATGCACAGGTCAGAAAGAAGTTTCACAGAATGCTTCTGTGTAGTTTTTATTTGAAGATATTCCTTTTTCCGCGATAGGCCTCATAGCGCTCTAAATGTCCACTTGCAGATTCTAGAAAAAGAGTGTTTCAAAACTTCTCAGTTAAAAGAAAGGTTCTACTTTTTGAGATGAATGAACAGAATAGAAACTGGTTTCACAGAATGCTTCCGTGTAGTTTTTATGGGAAGATATTAATTTTTTCACCGTAGGCCTCAATGTTCTCCAATATCAACTTGCAGATTCTACAAAATGAGTGTTTCAAAACTGCTCAGTCAAAAGTAATGTTAAACTCTGTTAGTTGAATGCACAGATCAGAAAGAAGTTTCACAGAATGCTTCTGTGTAGTTTTTATTTGAAGATATATCTTTTTCCGTGATAGGCCTCACAGCGCTCCAAATGTCCACTTGCAGAATCTACAAATAGAGTGTTTCAATCTGCTCAATCGAAAGCAAGGTTCAACTCAGTGAGATGAATGCACAGATCAGAAAGTAGTGTCACAGAATGCTGCTGTGTAGTTTTTATTTGAAGATATATCTTTTTCCACAAGAGGAATTAAAGCACTCCAAATGTCCACCTGCAGAATCTACAAATAGTGTGTTTCAAAACTGCTCAATCAAAAGTGAGGTTGAACTCTGCTAGTTGAATGCACATATCAGAAAGAAGTTTCACAGAATGCTTGTGTGTAGTTTTTATTTGAAGATATTCCTTTTTCCACGATAGGCCTCAAAGCCCTCCAAATGTCCACTTGCAGTTTATACAGAAAGATTGTTTGAAAAATACCCAATCAAAAGAAAAGTTCAACACTGTTAGATGAATGCAGAGAATAGAAAGAAATTTCACACAAGTATTCTGTGTAGTTCTTACTTCATTATATTTCCTTTTCCTCCATAGGCCTCTAAGATCTCCAGATGTCCGCTTGCAGATTCTGCAAAAAACGGTTTTCAAAACTGCTCAATCAAAAGAAAGGTGCTACTCTCTTAGATGAATGCACAGATGTGAAATTTGATTCACAGAATGCTTCGGTGTAGTTTTTAAGGGAAGGTATTTCTTTTTACACCGTATGCCTCAATATTCTCCAAATAATCCCTTTGCAGATTGTACGAAAAGAGGGTTTCAAAACACCTCAATCAAAAGAAAGGTTCAACGCAGTGAGATGAATGCACCGATCAGAAAGTAGTTTCACAGAATGCTTCTGTGTAGTTTTTATGGGAATATTTCGTTTTTCACTGAAGGCCTCAATATTCTCCAAATGTCTAACTGCAGATACTACAAATAGAGCGTTTCAAAACTGCTCAATCAAAAGTAAGGTTCAACTCAGTGAGATGAATGCACAGAGCAGAAAGTAGTTTCACAGAATGCGTCTGTGTAGTTTTTATTTGAAGATATATCTTTTTCCACAATAGGCTACAAAGCGCTCTAAATGTCCACTTGCAGAATCTACAATTAGAGTGTTTCAAAACTGCTGAATGAAATGTAAGATTCAACACGGTTAGTTGAATACACAGATCAGAAAGCAGTTTCACAGAATGATTCTGTGTAGTTTTTATGGGAAGATATTTCGTTTTTCCCAGTAGGCCTCAAGGTTCTCCAAATGTCCACTTGCAGATTCTACAAATAGAGTGTTTCAAAACTGCTCAATCCAAACTAAGGTTGAACTCTGCTAGTTCAATGCAGAGTTCAGAAAGAAGTTTCACAGAATGCTTCCATGTAGTTTTTAGCTAAAGATATAACATTTTTCACCGAAGCCTCAATGTTTTCCAAATGTCCACTTGCAGATTCTACAAAGAGACTGTTTGAAAACTGCTCAGTCAAAACTAAGGTTAAATTCTGTTAGTTGAATACACAGATTGGAAAGAAGTTTCACAGAATGCTTCCGTATAGTTTTTATGGGAAGATATTTATTTTTTCACTGTAGGCCTCAATATTCTCCAAATGTCCGCTTGCAGATTCTACAAAAAGAGTGTTTCTAAACTGCTCAATCAAAAGTAAGGTTCAACTCTGTCAGTTGAATGCACAGATCTGAAAGAAGTTTCACAGAATACTTCTGTGTAATTTTTATTCGAAGGTAATCCCTTTTCCACGATAGGCTTCAAAGCGCTCCAAATGACCACTTGCAGTTTATACAGAAAGAGTGCTTCAAAACCACCCAATCAAAAGAAGGTTCAACACTGTGAGATGAATGCAGAGAATAGAAAAATATTTCACAGATGTATTCTGTGTAGTTTTTGCTTGAAGATATTTCATTTTCCTCCATTGGCCTCAAAGATCTCCAGATGTCCACTTGCAGATTGTACAAAAAGAGTGTTTCAAAACTGCTCAATCAAAAGAAAGGTTCTACTCTGTTAGATGAATGCACAGATCAGAAAGTGGTTTCACAGAATGTTTCTGTGTAGTTTTAAGGGAAGATATTTCGTTTTACACCATATGCCTCAATATTCTCCAAATATCCCCTTGCAGATTCTACAAAAAAAGGGTTTCAAAACAGCTCAATGAAAAGAAAGGTTCAAATCAGTGAGATGAATGCACTGATCAGAAAGTAGTTTCACAGAATGCTTCTGTGTAGTTTTGAATTTGAACATATACGTTTTTCCACATTAGGCCTCATGGCGCTCCAAACGTCCACATGCACAATCTACAAAAAGAGTGTTTCAAAACTGCTCAGTCAAAAGAAAGTTTCTACCTTGTGAGATGATTGAACACAATAGAAAGTAGTTTCACAGAATGCTTCTGTGTAGTTTTTATGGGAAGATAATTCGTTTTTCACCGAAGGCCTCAATGTTTTCCAAATATCCTTGTGCGGATAATACAAATACACTGTTTCAAAACTGCTCAATCAAAAGTAAGTTTCAACTCTGTTAGTTGAATGCACAGATGAGAAAGAAGTTTCACAGAATGCTTCCGTGTAGCTCTTATGGGAAGATATTTCTGTTTTCACCATAGGACTCAATGTTCTCCAAATGTCCACTTGCAGATTCTACAAAAAGAGTGTTTCAATACTGCTCATTACAAGGTAAGGTTCAACCCAGTTAGCTGAATGCACACATCAGAAAGAAGTTTCACGAATGATTTTTGTAGTTTTATTTGAAGATATATCTTATTCCGCGATAGGCCTCAAATCATTCTAAATGTCCACTTGCAGAATCTACAAATAGAGTGTTTCAAAACTGCTCAATCAAAAGCAAGGTTCAACTCAGTGAGATGAATGCACAGATCAGAAAGTAGTTTCATAGAATGCTTCTGTGCAGTTTTTATTTGAAGATATATCTTTTTCAACGAGAGACATCAAAGCGCTCCAAATGTCCTCTTGCAGAATCTAAAAATAGAGTGTGTCAAAACTGCTCAATCAAAAGTAAGGTTCAACTCTGTTAGTTGAATGCACAAATCAGAAAGAAGTTTCACAGAATGCTTCTGTGTAGTTTTTATCAGAAGATATTTCATTTTTCACAGTAGGCCTCAAATTTCTCCAAATCTCCACTTGCAGATTCTACAAATAGAGTGTTTCAAAACTGCTCAATCAAAAATAAGGTTGAACTCTGCTAGTTGAATGCACAAATCAGAAAGAAGTTTCACAGAATGCTTCCGTCAAGTTTTTAGGTGGAGATATTTCGTTTTACACCATAGGCCTCAATGTTCTACAAATGTCCACCTGCAGAATCTACAAATAGAGTGTGTCAACACTGCTCAATCAAAACTAAGGTTAAACTCCATTAGTTGAATGCACAGATCAGAAAGTAGTTTCACAGAATGCTTCTGTGTAGTTTTTTGTTGAAGATATATCTTTTTCCGCGATAGGCCTCAAAGCGCTCCAAATGTCCACTTGCAGAAACTTCAAATAGAGTGTTTCAAAACTGCTCAATCAAAAGCAAGATTCAACTCAGTGAGATGAAAGCACAGATCAGAAATTAGTTTCACCGAATGCTTCTGTGTTGTTTTTATTTGAAGATATATCATTTTTCACGAGAGGCCTCAAAGCGCTCTAAATGTCCACTTGCAGAATCTGCAAATAGAGTGTTTCAAAACTGCTCAATCAAAAGTATGGTTCAACTCTGTTAGTTGAATACACAGAATAGAAAGAAGTTTCACAGAATGCTTCCGTGTAGTTTTTAGGGAGAGATACATCGTTTTTCACCGTAGGCCTCAATGTTCTCCAAATGTCCACCTGCAGATTCTACAAATAGACTCTTTCAAAACTGCTCAATGAAAACTAAGGTTAAACTCTGTTAGTTGAATGCACAGATCAGAAAGAAGTTTCACAGAATGCTTCCGTGTAGTTTTTATGGGAAGATATTTCTTTTTTCACCATATGCCTCAATGTTCTCCAAATGTCCACTTGCAGATCCTACAAAAAGAGTGTTTCAAAGCTGCTCAATCAAAAGTAAGGTTCAAATCTGTTAGTTGAATGTACAGATCAGAAAGAAGTTTCACAGAATGCTTCTGTGTAATTTTTATTCGATGATATTCCTTTTTCCATGAGAGGCTTCAAAGCGCTCCAAATGTCCATTTGCAGTTTATAGAGTGTTTCAAAACCACACAATCAAAAGAAAGCTTCAACACTGTGAGACGAATAGAGAGAATAGAAAGAAATTTCACAGATGTATTCTGTGTACTTTTTACTTGAAGATATTTAATTTTCCTCCAAAGGCCTCAAAAGATCTCCAGATGTCCACTTGCAGATTCTACAAAAAGAGTGTTTCAAAACTGCTCAGTCAAAAGAAACATTCTACTCTGTTAGATGAATTCACAGATCAGAAAGTAGTTTCACAGAATGCTTCTGTGTAGTTTTAAGGGGAAGATATTTTGTTTTACACCATATGCCTCTATATTCCCCAAATATCCCCTTGCAAATTCTACAAAAAGAGGGTTTCAAACAGCTTAATCAAAAGAAAGGTTCAAGACAGTGTGATGAATGCACTGATCATAAAGTAGTTTCACAGAATCCTTCTGTGTAGTTTTTATTTGGAGATATACCTGTTTCCATGGTAGGCCTCAATGCACTCCAAATATCCACTCTGCAGTTTCTACAAAAAGAGTGTTTCAAAACTGCTCAGTCAAAAGAAAGGTTCTACTTTGTGAGATGAACAGAATAGAAAGTAGTTTCACGGAATGCTTCTGTGTAGTTTTTTTGGGAAGATATTTCGTTGTTCACTGAAGGCCTCAATGTCCTCCAAAAGTCCACGTGCAGATACTACAAATAGTTTCAAAACTGCTCAATCAAAAGTAAGTTTCAACTCTGTCAGTTGAATGCGCAGATCAGAAAGAAGTTTCACACAATGCTTCCGTGTAGTTTTTATGGGAAGATATTTCTTTTTTCACAATAGGCCTCAATTTTCTCCAAATGTCCATTTGCAGATTCTACAAAAAGTGTGTTTCAATACTGCTCAATCAAAGGTAAGTTTCAACTCTGTTAGTTGAATGCACAGATCAGAAAGAAGTTTCACAGAATGCTTCTGTGTAGTTTTTATTTGAAGATATTCCTTTTTCCACGTAGGCCTCAAAGCGCTCAACAGTTTTTCAAAATTACCCAATCAAAAGAAAGGTTCAACACTGTGAGATAAATGCAGAGAATAAAAAGAAATCTCACAGAAGTACTCTGTATAGTTTTTACTTGAAGATATTTCGTTTTTCACCATAGGCCTCAATGTTCTACAAATGTCCACTTGCAGATTCTTTAAAAAGAGTGTTTCAAAACTGCTCAATCAAAAGAAATGTTCTACTCTGTTTGATGAATGCACAGATCAGAAAGTAGTTTAACAGAATATTTCTGTGTCGTTTTAAGCGGAAGATATTTCGTTTTACACCATATGCCTCAATAATCTCCAAATATTCCCTTGCAGATTCTACAAAAAGAGTGTTTCAAAACAGCTCAATCAAAAGAAATATTCAACTCAGTGTGATGAATGCACAGATCTCAAAGTAGTTTCATGGAATGCTTCTGTGTAGTTTTCATTTGAAGATATAATTTTTCCACGATAGGCTTAAAAGTGCTCGAAATGTCCACTTGCTGATTCTACAAAAAGAGTGTTTCAAAACTGCTCAGTCAAAAGAATGGTTCTACTTTGTGAGATGAATGTACAGAATAGAAAGAAGTTTCACAGAATGCTTCAGTGTAGTTTTTATGGGAAGATATGTCGTTTTTCACTGTAGGCCTCAATGTTCTCCAAATGTCCACTTGCAGATTCTACAAATAGATTGTTTCAAAACTGCTCAATCAAAAGAAATGTTTCACTCTGTTTGTTGAGTGCACAGATCAGAAAGGAGTTTCGCAGAATGCTTCCGTGTAGTTTTTAGAATAAGATATGTCGTTTTTCACCGTAGGCCTCAATATTCTCCAAATTTCCCCTTGCAGATTCTACAAAAAGAGTGTTTCAAAACTGCTCAATCAAAAGTAATTTTCAACTCTGTTAGATGAATGCACAGATCAGAAACAAGTTTCACAGAATACTTCCGTGTAGTTTTTAGGGGAAGATATTTCGTTTTTCACCATAGGCCTCAATGTTCTCCAGAGGTCCACATGCAGATTCTACAAATAGAGAGTTTCAAAACAGCTCAATCAAAACTAAGGTTAAACTCTTGTTAGCTCAATGCACAGATGGGAAAGAAGTTTCACAGAATCCTCCCATGTAGTTTTTATGAGAAGACATTTCGTTTTTCACCATAGGCATCAATATTCTCAAAATTTCCACTTGCAGATTCTACAAAAAGTGTGTTTCAAAACTGCTCAAAAAATAGTAAGGTTAAACTCTGTTAGTTGCATGCACAGATCAGAAAAAAGTTTCACAGAATGCTTCTGTGTAGTTTTTATTTGAAGATTTTCCTCTTTCCACGATAGGCCACATAGCGCTCCAAATGTCCAATTGAAGTTTACACAGAAAGAGTGATTCAAAACTACCCAATCAAAGGAAAGTTTCAACACTGTGAGATGAATGCAGAGAATAGAAAGAAATTCCACAGAAGTATTCTGTGTAGTTTTCACTTGAAGACGTTTCGTTTTTCACCATAGGCCTCAAAGATCTCCAAATGTCCACTTGCAGATTCTACAAAAAGAGTGTTTCAAAACTGCTTAATCAAAAGGAAGGTTCAACTCTCTTAGTTGAATGCACAGATAAGAAAGTTGCTTCACAGAATGCTTCCGTGTAGTTTTAAGGGGAAGATATTTCGTTTTTCACCGTAGGCCTCAAAGTTCTCCAAATGTCCACTTGCAGATTCTACAAATAGAGTGTTTCAACACTGCTCAATCAAAACTAAGGTTAAACTCTATTTTTGAAGGCACAGATGAGAAAGAAGTTTCAGAGAATGCTTCCGTGTAGTTTTTATGGAAAGATATTTCTTTTTTTCACAATAGGCCTCAAAGTTCTCCAAACGTCAACTTGCAGATTCTACAAAAAGAGTGTTTCAAAACTCCTCAATCAAAAGTAAGGTTCAAATGTGTTAGTAAAATGCACAGATCAGAAAGATGTTTCACAGAATGCTTCTGTGTAGTTTTTATATAAAGATATTCCTTTTTCCACGATAGGCCTCAGAGCGCTCCAAATGACAACATGCCGTTTATACAGAAAGAGTATTTCAAAACTACCCAATCACATGAAAGGTTCAACACTATGAGATGAATGCAGAGAATGGAAAGAAATTTCACAGACTTATTCTGTGTAGTTCTTACTTGAAGATACTTCATTTTTCACCATAGGCCTCAAAGATTACCATATGTCCACTTGCAGATTCTACAAAAAGAGTGTTTCAAAACTATTCAATCAAAAGAAAGGTTCTACTCTGTTAGATGAATGCACACATCAGAAAGTAGTTTCACAGAATACTTCTGTGTAGTTTTAAGGGGAAGATATTTCGTTTTACACCATGTGCCTCAATATTCTTTAAGAATCCCCTTGCAGATTCTACAAAAAGAGGGTTTCAAAAGAGCTCAATCAAAAGAAAGTTTCAACTCAGTGAGATGAATGCAAAGATCAGAAAGTAGTTTCACAGAATGCTTCTGTGTTGTTTTTATTTGAAAATATATCTTTTTCTATGAAACGCCTGAAAGTGCTCCAAATGTCCAATTGCAGATTCTACAAAAAGAGTGTTTCAAAACTGCTCAGTCAAAAGAAAGGTTTTACTTTGTGAGATGAATGCACAGGAAAGAAAGATGTTTCACAGAATGCTTCTGCGTAGTTTTTATGTGAAGATATTTCATTTCTCACCATAGGCCTCAATGTTCTCCAAATGTCCACTTGCAGATTCTTCAAATAGAGTGTTTCAAAACCGCTCAATCAAAAGTAAGCTTCAACTCTCTTAGTTGAATGCACAGATCACAAAGAAGATTCACAGAATGCTTCTGTGTAGTTTTTATTTGAAGATATTCCTTTTTCCAGGATAGGTCTCAAAGTGCTCCAAACCTCCACCTGTAGTTTATACAGAAAGAGTGTTTCAAAATTGCTCAATCAAAAGGAAGGTTCAACTCTGTAAGTTGAATGCACAGATCAGAAAGAAGTTTCAGAGAATGCTTCCGTGTAGTTTTTAGAAGAAGATATTTCGTATTTCACCGTAGGCCACAATGTTCTCCACATTTACACTTGAAGATTCTACAAATAGAGTGTTTCAAAACTGCTCAACCAAAACTAATTTTAAACTCTGTTAGTTGAATGCACAGATCCAAAAGAAGTTTCACAGAATGTTTCTGTGTAGTTTTTATGGTAAGATATTAATTTTTCCATTATAGGCCTCAATGATCCCCAAATATCCACTTGCAGACACTACAAACAGAGTGTTTCAAAAACTGTTCAATCAAAAGTAAGGTTCAACTCTCTTAGTTGAATGCACAGTTCAGAAAGAAGATTCACAGAATGCTTCCATGTAGTTTTTAGGGGAAGACATTTCGTTTTTCACCGTAGGACTCAATGTTCCCCAAATATCCACTTGCAGTTTATAAAGAAAGAGTTTTTCAAAACTACTCAATCAAAAGTAAGGTTAAACTGTGTTCGTTGAATGCACAGATGAGAAAGACATTTCACAGAATGTTTCCGTGAAGTTTTTAGGGGATTGTATTTATTTTTTCACTGTAGGCAGCAAAGTTCTCAAAATGTCCTCTTGCAAATTCTACAAGAAGAGTGTTTCAAAACTGCTCAATCAAAAGTAAGGTTTAACTC
>NW_022096949.1:0-40340 GCF_006542625.1 Nomascus leucogenys
AGTTGAATGCACAGAACAGTAAGTAGTTTCGCAGATTGCTTCTGTGCAGTTTTTATTTGAAAATATTCCTTTTTCAATATAGGCCTCTTAGCTCCCTGAATGTCCAATTGCATTTTCTATAGAAAGGTGTTTCAGAAGTGCTCAATCAAAAGTAAGGTTCAACTCTGTTAGACGAATGCAAAGAACAGAAAGAAGTTTCACAGAATGCTTCTGTGTAGTTTTTATTTGAAGGTTTTACTCTTTCTGCTATAGGCCTCTTAGCGCTCCGAAGGTCCACTTGCATTTTTTACAGAAAGAGTGTTTCAGAAGTGCTCAATCAAAAGTAAGGTTCAACTCTGTTAGTTGAATGCACAGAACAGAAAGAAGCTTCACAGATTGCTTCTGTGTAGTTTTTGTTTGAAGATATTCCTTTTTCTACTATGTGCCTCTTAGCGCCATGAATGTCCACTTGCATTTTCTACAGAAAGAGTGTTTCAGAATTGCTCAATATAATCTAAGGTTCAACTCTGTTAGTTGAATGCACAGAACAGAGAGAAGTTTCACAGATATCTTCTGTGTAGTTTTTAGTTGAACTTATTCCTTTTTCCACTATAGGCCTCTTAGCGCCCTGAATGTCCACTTCTATTTCCTACAGAAAGAGTGTTTCAGAACTGCTCAATCAAAACTAAGGTTCAACTCTGTTAGTTGAATGCACAGAACAGAAAGAAGTTTCACAGATTGCTTCTTTGTAGTTTTTGTTTGAAGATATTCCCTTTTCCACTATAGGCCTATTAGCGCCATGAATGTAAGCTTGCATTTTCTACAGAAAGGGTGTTTCAGAACTGTTCAATCAAAATTAAGGTTCAACTGTGTTAGTTTAAAGAACAGAACCGTAAGAAGTTTCACAGATTGCTTCTGTGTAGTTTTTATTTGAAGGTATTCCTTTTTCCACCATAGGCCTCTTAGCGCCCTGAATGTCCACTTGCATTTTCTACAGAAAGGCTGTTTCAGAACTGCTCAATCAAAAGTAAGGTTGAACTCTGTTAGTTGAATGCACAGAACTTTAAGAAGTTTCACAGATAGCTTCTTTGTAGTTTTTATTTGAACCTATAACTTTTTCAACTATAGGCCTCTTAACGCCCTGAATGTTCACTTGCATTTTCTGCAGAATGTTTCATAACAGCTCAATATAAACTAAGGTTCAACTCTGTTAGTTGAATGCACAGAACAGTAAGAAGTTTCACAGATTGCTTCTGTGTAGTTTTTATTTGAACATATTCATTTTTCCGCTATAGACCTCTTAGCGCCCTGAATGTTCACGTGCATTTTCTACAGAAAGAGTGTTTCAGAACTGCTCAATAATAACTAAGGTTCAACACTGTCAGTTGAATGCACAGAACAGTAAGAAGTTTCACAGATTGCTTCTGTGTGGTTTTTATTTGAAGATATTCCTTTTCCCACTATAAGCCTCTCAGCGCCCTGAATGTTCACTTGCATTTTCTACAGAAAGGGTCTTTCAGCACTGTTCAATCAAAAGTAAGCTTCAACGCTGTTAGTTGAATGCACAGAACAGGAAATAGTTTAACAGATTGCTTCTGTGCAGTTTTTATTTGAACATATTCCTTTTTCCACTGTAGGCCTCTTAGCGCCCTGAATGTCCACTTGCATTTTATACAAAAAGAGTGTTTCAGAAATGCTCAATCAAAACTAACGTTCAAATCTGTTAGATGAATGCACAGAACAGAAGGAAGTTGCACAGAATGCTTCCGTGTAGTTTTTCTTTTAAGATATTCCTTTTTCCACTATAGGCCTCTTAGCGCCATGAACCTAAACATGCATTTTCTACAGAAAGGGTGTTTCAGAACTGCTCAATAATAACTAAATTTCAACTCTGTTAGTTGAATGCACAGAACTGTAAGAAGTTTCAAAGATTGCTTCTGTGTGGTTTTTATTTGAAGATATTCCTTTTCCCACTATAGGCCTCTCAGCGCCCTGAATGTCCACTTGCATATTCTACAGAAAGTGTGTTTCAGAACTGCTCAATAAAAACTACCGCTCAACTATGTCAGTTGAATGCACAGAACAGAAAGAAATTTCACAGATTGCTTCTTTGTAGTTTTTATTTGAAGATATTCCCTTTTCCACTATAGGCCTCTTAGCGCCATGAATGTCCACTTACATTTTCTACAGAAAGAGTGTTTCAGAACTGTTCAATCAAAATTAAGGTTCAACTGTGTTAGTTTAAAAAACAGAACCGTAAGTAGTTTCACAGATTGCTTCTGTTTAGTTTTTATTTGAAGGTATTCCTTTTTCCACCATTGGCCTCTTAACGCCCTGAGTGTCCACATGCATTTTCTACAGAAAGGGTGTTTCAGAACTGCTCAATCAAAAGTAAGGTTGAACTCTGTTAGTTGAATGCACAGAACTGTAAGAAGTTTCACAGATATCTTCTTTGTTGTTTTTGTTTGAACATATATCTTTTTCAACTATAGGCCTATTAGCGCCCTGAATGTTCACTTGCAATTTCTGCAGAAAGAGTGTTTCATAACTGCTCAATATAAACTAAGGTTCAACTCTGTTAGTTGAATGCACAGAACAGTAAGAAGTTTCACAGATTGCTTTTGTGTAGTTTTTATTTGAACATATTCATTTTTCCGCTATAGGCCTCTTAGCGCCCTGAATGTTCACTTGCATTTTCTACAGAAAGAGTGTTTCAGAACTGCTCAATAATAACTAAGGTTCAACACTGTTAGTTGAATGCACAGAACAGAAATTAGTTTCACAGATTGCTTCTTTGTAGTTTTTGTTTGAAGGTATTCCCTTTTCCAGTATAGGCCTCTTAGCGCCATGAATGTCCACTTGCATTTTCTACAGAAACAGTGTTTCAGAACTGTTCAATCAAAATTAAGGTTCAACTGTGTTAGTTTAAAGAACAGAACCGTTAGAAGTTTCACAGATTGCTTCTGTGTAGTTTTTATTTGAAGGTATTACTTTTTCCACCATAGGCCTCTTAGCGCCCTGAATGTCCACTTGCATTTTCTACAGAAAGTGTGTTTCTGAACTGCTCAATCAAAAGTAAGGTTGAACTCTGTTAGTTGAATGCACAGAACTGTAAGAAGTTTCACAGATAGCTTCTTTGTAGTTTTTATTTGAACCTATAACTTTTTCAGCTATAGGCCTCTAAGCGCCCTGAATGTTCACTTGCATTTTATGCAGAAAGAGTGTTTCATAACTGCTCAATATAAACTAAGGTTGAACTCTGTTAGTTGAATGCACAGAACAGTAAGAAGTTTCACTGATTGCTTCTGTGTAGTTTTTATTTGAACATATTCATTTTTCCGCTATAGACCTCTTAGCGCCCTGAATGTTCACTTGCATTTTCTACAGAAAGAGTGTTTCAGAACTGCCCAATAATAACTAAGGTTCAACTCTGTTAGTTGAATGCACAGAACAGCAAGAAGTTTCACAGATTGCTGCTGTGTAGTTTTTGTTTGAAGATATTCCTTTTTCTACTATGGGCCTCTTAGCGCCATTAATGTACACTTGCATTTACTTCAGAAAGTGTGTTTCAGAACTGCTCAATCAAAACTAAGTTTCAACTCTGTTAGTTGAATGCACAGAACAGAGAGAAGTTTCACAGATATCTTCTGTGTAGTTTTTATTTGGACTTATTCCTTTTTCCACTACAGGACTCTTAGCGCCCTGAATGTCCACTTGTATTTTCTACTGAAAGAGAGTTTCAGAACTGCTTAATCAAAACTAAGGTTCAACTCTGTTAGTTGAATTCACAGAACAGAAATATGTTTCACAGATTGCTTCTTTGTAGTTTTTGTTTGAAGATATTCCCTTTTCCACTATAGGACTCTTAGCGCCCTGAATGTCCACTTGCATTTTCTACAGAAAGAGTGTTTCAGAAATGTTCAATCAAAATTAAGGTTCAACTGTGTTAGTTTAAAGAACACAACCGTAAGAAGTTTCACAGATTTCTTCTGTGTAGTTTTTATTTGAAGGTATTCCTTCTTCCACCATAGGCCTCTTAGCGCCCTGAATGTCCACATGCATTTTCTACAGAAAGGGTGTTTCAGAACTGCTCAATCAAAAGTAAGGTTGAACTCTGTTAGTTGAATGCACAGAACTGTAAGAAGTTTCACAGATATCTTCTTTGTAGTTTTTGTTTGAACATATACCTTTTTCAACTATAGGCCTCTTAGCGCCCTGAATGTTCACTTGCATTTTCTGCAGAAAGAGTGTTTCATAACTGTTCAATATAAACTAAAGTTCAACACTGTTAGTTGAAAGCACAGAACAGTAAGAAGTTTCACAGATTGATTTTGTGTAGTTTTTATATGAACATATTCATTTTTCCGCTATAGGCCTCTTAGCGCCCTGAATGTTCACTTGCATTTTCTACAGAAAGAGTGTTTCAGAACTGCTCAATAATAACTAAGGTTCAACTCTGTTAGTTGAATTCACAGAACAGTAAGAAGTTTCACAGATTGCTTCTGTGTGGTTTTTATTTGAAGATATTCCTTTTCCCACTATAGGCCTCTCAGCGCCCTGAATGTCCACTTGCATTTTCTACAGAAAGTGTGTTTCAGAACTGCTCAATAAAAACGACCGTTCAACTATGTTAGTTGAATGCACAGAAGAGTAAGAAGTTTTTTAGATTGCTTCTGTGCAGTTTTTATTTGAAAATGTTCCTTTTTCCACTATAGGCCTCTTAGCTCCCTGAATGTCCAATTGCATTTTCTATAGAAAGGGTGTTTCAGAAGTGCTCAATCAAAAGTAAGGTTCAACTCTGTTAGATGAATGCAAAGAACAGAAAGAAGTTCCACAGAATGATTCTGTGTAGTTTGTATTTGAAGGTATTACTTTTTCCGCTATAGGCCTCTTAGCGCTCGGAAGGTCCACTTGCATTTTCTACAGAAAGAGTGCTTCAGAACTTCCCAATCAAAAGTAAGGTTCAACTCCGTTAGTTGAATGCACATAACAGAGAGAAGTTTCACAGATAGCTTCTGTGTAGTTTTTATGTGAACTTTTTCCTTTTTCCACTATAGTCCTCCTAGCGCCCTGAATGTCCACTTGTATTTTCTACAGAAAGAGTGTTTCAGAACTGCTCAATCAAAACTTAGGTTCACCTCTGTTAGTTGAATGCACAGAACAGTAAGAAGTTTCACAGATTTCTTCTGTGCAGCTTTTATTTGAAAATATTCCTTTTCCACTATAGGCCTCTTAGCGCCCTGAATGTCCAATTGCATTATCTACAGAAAGAGTGTTTCTGAACTGCTCAATCAAAAGTAAGGTTAAACTCTGTTATTTGAATGCACAGAACAGAAAGAAGTTTCACAGAATGCTTCTGTGTAGTTTTTGTTTGAAGATATTACTTTTTCCGCTGTAGGCCTCTTAGCGCTCCGAATGTCCACTTGCATTTTTTACAGAAAGAGTGTTTCAGAAGTGCTCAATCAAAAGTAAGGTTCAACTCTGTTAGTTGAATGCACAGAACAGAAAGAAGTTTCACAGATATCTTCTGTGTAGTTTTTATTTGAACTTATTTCATTTTCCACTATAGGCCTCTTAGCGCACTGAATGTGCACATGCATTTTATACAGAAAGAGTGTTTCAGAACTCCTCAATAATAACTATGGTTCAACTCTGTTAGTTGAATGCACAGAACAGTAAGAAGCTTCACAGATTGCTTCTTTGTGGATTTTATTTGAAGATATTCCTTTTCCCACTATAGGCCTCTCAGTGCCCTGAATGTCCACTTGCATTTTCTACAGAAAGAGTGTTTCAGAACTGCTCAATAAAAACTACCGCTCAACTATGTTAGTTGAATGCACAGAACAGTAAGAAGTTTTGCAGATTGCTTCTGTGCAGTTTTTATTTGAAAATATTCCTGTTTCCACTATAGGCCTCTTAGCTCCCTGAATGTCCAATTGCATATTCTATAGAAAGGGTGTTTCAGAAGTGCTCAATCAAAAGTAAGGTTCAAATCTGTTAGATGAATGCAAAGAACAGAAAGAAGTTTCACAGAATGCTTCTGTGTAGTTTTTATTTGAAGGTATTACTTTTTCCGCTATAGGCCTCTTAGCGCTCCGAAGGTCCACTTGCATTTTCCACAGAAAGAGTGTTTCAGAACTTCTCAACCAAAAGTAAGGTTCAACTCTGTTAGTTGAATGCACAGAACTGAGAGAAGTTTCACAGATATGTTCTGTGTAGTTTTTATTTGAACTTATTCCTTTTTCCACTATAGGCCTCTTAGCGCCCTGATTGTCCAGTTGCATTTTCTATAGAAAGGGTGTTTCAGAAGTGCTCAATCAAAAGTAAGGTTCAAATCTGTTAGATGAATGCAGAGAACAGAAAGAAGTTTCACAAAATGCTTCTGTGTAGTTTCTATTTGCAGGTATTACTTTTTCCGCTATATTCCTCTTAGCGCTCCGAAGGTCCACTTGCATTTTCTACAGAAAGAGTGTTTCAGAACTTCTCAATCAAATGTAAGGTTCAACTCCGTTAGTTGAATGCACAGAACAGAGAGAAGTTTCACAGATAGCTTCTGTGTAGTTTTTATATGAACTTTTTCCTTTTTCCACTATAGTCCTCTTAGCGCTCTGAATGTCCAATTGTATTTTCTACAGAAAGAGTGTTTCAGAACTGCTCAATCAAAACTGAGTCTCAACCCTGTTAGTTGAATGCACAGAACAGTAAGAAGTTTCACAGATTTCTTCTGTGCAGTTTTTATTTGAAAATATTCCTTTTCCACTATAGGCCTCTTAGCGCCCTGAATGTCCAATTGCATTTTCTACAGAAATAGTGTTTCAGAACTGCTCAATCAAAACTAAGGTTAAACTCTGTTAGTTGAATGCACAGAACAGAAAGAAGTCTCACAGATTGCTTCTTTGTAGTTTTTGTTTGAAGATATTCCCTTTTCCACTATAGGCCTCTTAGCGCCATGAATGTCCACTTGCATTTTCTACAGAAAGAGTGTTTCAGAACTGTTCAATCAAAATTAAGGTTCAACTGTGTTAGTTTAAAGAACAGAACCATAAGAAGTTTCACAGATTGCTTCTGTGTAGTTTTTATTTGAAGGTATTCCTTTTTCCACCATAGGCCTCTTAGCGCCCTGAATGTCCACTTGCATTTTCTACAGAAAGGGTGATTCAGAACTGCTCAATAAAATGTAAGGTTGAATTCTGTTAGTTGAATGCACAGAACTGTAAGAAGTTTCACGGATAGCTTCTTTGTAGTTTTTATTTGAACATATACCTTTATCAACTATAGGCCTCTTAGCGCCCTGGATGTTCACTTGCATTTTCTGCAGAAAGAGTGTTTCATAACTGCTGAATATAAACTAAATTCAACTCTGTTAGTTGAATGCACAGAACAGTAAGACGTTTCACAGATTGCTTCTGTGTAGTTTTTATTTGAACATATATGTTTTTCCGCTATAGGCCTCTTGCGCCCTGATTGTTCACTTGAATTTTCTACAGAAAGAGTGTTTCAGAACTGCTCAATAATAACTAAGGTTCAACTCTGTTAGTTGAATGCACAGAACAGTAAGAAGTTTCACAGATTGCTTCTGTGTGGTTTTTATGTGAAGATATTACTTTTCCCACTATATGCCTCTCAGCCACCTGAATGTCCACTTGAATTTTCTACAGAAAGAGTGTTTCAGAACTGCTCAATAAAAACTACCGCTCAACTATGTTAGTTGAATGCACAGAAGAGTAAGAAGTTTCGCAGATTGCTTCTGTGCAGTTTTTATTTGAAAATATTCCTTTTTCCACTATAGGCCTCTTAGCTCCCTGAATGTACAATTGCATTTTCTACAGAAAGAGTGTTTCAGAACTGCTCAATCAAAAGTAAGGTTAAACTCTGTTAGTTGAATGCACAGAAGAGAAATAAGTTTCACAGAATGCTTCTGTGTTGTTTTTATTTGAAGATATTACTTTTTCCGCTATAGGCCTCTAAGCGCTCCGAAGGTCCACTTGCATTTCCTACAGAAAGAGTGTTTCAGAACTGCTCAATCAAAAGTAAGGTTCAACTCTGTTAGTTGAATGCACAGAACAGAGAGAAGATTCACAGATTGCTTCTGTGTAGTTTTTGTTTGAAGATATTCCTTTTTCTACTATGGGCCTCTTAGCGCCATGAATATCCACTTGCATTTTCTACAGAAAGAGTGTTTCAGAAATGCTCAATCAAAACTAAGGTTCAACTCTGTTAGTTGAATGCACAGAACAGAAAGAAGTTTCACAGATATCTTCTGTGTAGTTTTTATTTGAACTTATTTCATTTTCCACTATAAGCCTCTTAGCGCACTGAAAGTTCACTTGCATTTTCTACAGAAAGAGTGTTTCAGAACTCCTCAATAATAACTAAGGTTCAACCCTGTTAGTTGAATGCACAGAACAGGAATAAGTTTCACAGATTGTTTCTTTGTGGTTTTTATTTGACGATATTCCTTTTCCCACTATAGGACTCTCAGTGCCCTGAATGTCCAGTTGCATTTTCTACAGAAAGAGTGTTTCAGAACTGCTCAATTAAAACTACCACTCAACTATGTTAGTTGAATGCACAGAACAGTAGGAAGATTTGCAGATTACTTCTGTGCAGTTTTTATTTGAAAATATTCCTGTTTCCACTATAGGCCTCTTAGCTCCCTGAATGTCCAATTGCATATTCTATAGAAAGGGTGTTTCAGAAGTGCTCAATCAAAAGTAAGGTTCAACTCTGTTAGATGAATGCAAAGAACAGAAGTTTCACAAAATGCTTCTGTGTAGTTTGTATTTGAAGGTATTACTTTTTCCGCTATAGGCCTCTCAGCGCTCCGAAGGTCCACTTGCATTTTCTACAGAAAGAGTGTTTCAGAATTTCTCAATCAAAAGTAAGGTTCAACTCTGTTAGTTGAATGCACAGAACTGAGAGAAGTTTCACAGATATGTTCTGTGGAGTTTTTATTTGAACTTATTGCTTTTTCCACTATAGGCCTCTTAGCGCCCTGATTGTCCAATTGCATTTTCTATATAAAGGGTGTTTCAGAAGTGCTCAATCAAAAGTAAGGTTCAAATCTGTTAGATGAATGCAAAGAACAGAAAGAAGTTTCACAGAATGCTTCTGTGTAGTTTGTATTTGAAGGTATTACTTTTTCCGCTATAGGCCTCTTAGCGCTCAGAAGGTCCACTTGCATTTTCTACAGAAAGAGTGTTTCAGAACTTCTCAATCAAATGTAAGGTTCAACTCCGTTAGTTGAATGCACAGAACAGAGAGAAGTTTCACAGATAGCTTCTGTGTAGTTTTTATATGAACTTTTTACTTTTTCCACTATAGTCCTCTTAGCGCTCTGAATGTCCACTTGTATTTTCTACAGAAAGAGTGTTTCAGAACTGCTCAATCAAAACTGAGTTTCAACCCTGTTAGTTGAATGCACAGAACAGTAAGAAGTTTCACAGATTTCTTCTGTGCAGTTTTTATTTGAAAATATTCCTTTTACACTATAGGCCTCTTAGCGCCCTGAATGTCCAATTGCATTTTCTACAGAAAGAGTGTTTCAGAACTGCTCAATCAAAACTAAGGTTCAACTCTGTTAGTTGAATGCACAGAACAGAAAGAAGATTCACAGATATCTTCTGTGTAGTTTTTATTTGAACTTATTTCATTTTCCACTATAGGCCGCTTAGCGCACTGACAGTTCACTTGCATTTTCTACAGAAAGAGTGTTTCAGAACTCCTCAAAAATAACTAAGGTTCAACTCTGTTAGTTGAATGCACAGAACAGTAATAAGTTTCACAGATTGCTTCTTTGTGCTTTTTATTTGAAGATATTCCTTTTCCCACTATAGGCCTCTCAGTGCCCTGAATGTCCACTTGCATTTTCTACAGAAAGAGTGTTTCAGAACTGCTCAATAAAAACTACCGCTCAACTATGTTAGTTGAATGCACAGAATAGTAAGAAGTTTCGCAGATTGCTTCTGTGCAGTTTTTATTTGAAAATATTCCTGTTTCCACTATAGGCCTCTTAGCTCCCTGAATGTCCAATTGCATATTCTATAGAAAGGGTGTTTCATAAGTGCTCAATCAAAAGTAAGGTTCAACTCTGTTAGATGAATGCAAAGAACAGAAAGAAGTTTCACAGAATGCTTCTGTGTAGTTTGTATTTGAAGGTATTACTTTTTCCGCTATAGGCCTCTTAGCGCACCGAAGGTCCACTTGCATTTTCTACAGAAAGAGTGTTTCAGAACTTCTCAATCAAAAGTAAGGTTCAACTCCGTTAGTTGAATGCACAGAACAGAGATAAGTTTCACAGATAGCTTCTGTGTAGTTTTTATATGAACTTTTTCCTTTTTCCACTATAGTCCTCTTAGCGCCCTGAATGTCCACTTGTATTTCCTGCAGAAAGAGTGTTTCAGAACTGCTCAATCAAAACTGAGGTTCAACTCTGTTAGTTGAATGCACAGAACAGTAAGAAGTTTCACAGATTTCTTCTGTGCAGTTTTTATTTGAAAATATTCCTTTTCCACTACAGGCCTCTTAGCGCCCTGAATGTCCAATTGCATTTTCTACAGAAAGAGTGTTTCAGAACTGCTCAATCAAAAGTAAGGTTAAACTCTGTTAGTTGAATGCACAGAACAGAAAGAAGTTTCACAGAATGCTTCTGTGTAGTTTTTATTTGAAGATATAACTTTTTCCGCTGTAGGCCTCTTAGCGCTCAGAAGGTCCACTTGCATTTTCTACAGAAAGAGAGTTTCAGAACTGCTCAATTAAAAGTAAGGTTCAACTCTGTTAGTTGAATGCACAGAACAGAAAGAAGTTTCACAGATTGCTTCTGTGTAGTTTTTGTTTGAAGATATTCATTTTTCTACTATGGGCCTCTTAGCGCCATGAATGTCCACTTGCATTTTCTACAGAAAGAGTGTTTCAGAACTGCTCAATCAAACGTAAGGTTCAACTCTGTTAGTTGAATGCACAGAACAGAAAGAAGTTTCACATATTGCTTCTGTGTTGTTTTTATTTGAAGGTATTACTTTTTCCACCATAGGCCTCTTAGCGCCCTGAATGTCCACTTGCATTTTCTACAGAAAGGGTGTTTCACAACTGCTCAATCAAAAGTAACGTTGAACACTGTTAGTTGAATGCACAGAACTGTAAGAAGTTTCACAGATAGATTCTTTGTAGTTTTTATTTGAACATATACCTTTTTCAACTATAGGCATCTTAGCGCCCTGAATGTTCACTTGCATTTTCTGCAGAAAGAGTGTTTCATAACTGCTCAATATAAACTAAGGTTCAACTCTGTTAGTTGAATGCACAGAACAGTAAGAAGTTTCACAGATTGCTTCTGTGTAGTTTTTATTTGAACATATTCATTTTTCCGCTATAGGCCTCTTAGCGCCCTGAATGTTCACTTGCATTTTCTACAGAAAGAGTGTTTCAGAACTGCTCAGTAATAACTAAGGTTCAAACCTGTTAGTTGAATGCACAGAACAGTAAGAAGTTTCACAGATTGCTTCTGTGTGGTTTTTATTTGAAGATCTTCCTTTTCCCACTATAGGCTTCTCAGCGTCCCGGATGTCCACTTGAATTTCTGACAGAAAGAGTGTTTCAGAACTGCTCAATAAAAACTACCGTTCAATTATGTTAGTTGAAAGCACAGAACAGTAAGAAGTTTCGCAGATTGATTCTGTGCAGTTATTATTTGAAAATATTCCTTTTTCCAATATAGGCCTCTTAGCTCCCTGAATGTCCAATTGCATTTTCTATAGAAAGGGTGTTTCAGAAGCGCTCAATCAAAAGTAAGGTTCAACTCTGTTAGATGAATGCAAAGAACAGAAAGAAGTTTCACAGAATGCTTCTGTGTAGTTTGTATTTTAAGGTATTTCTTTTTCCGCTGTAGGCCTCTTGGTGCTCCGAAGGTCCACTTGCATTTTCTACAGAAAGAGTGTTTCAGAACTTCTCAATCAAAAGTAAGGTTCAACTCCGTTAGTTGAATGCACAGAACAGAGAGAAGATTCACAGATAGCTTCTGTGTAGTTTTTATGTGAACTTTTTCCACTATAGTCCTCTAATCGCCCTGAATGTCCACTTCTATTTTCTACAGAAAGATTGTTTCAGAACTGCTCAATCAAAACTGAGGTTCAACTCTGTTAGTTGAATGCACAGAACAGTAAGAAGTTTCACAGATTTCTTCTGTGCAGTTTTTATTTGAAAATATTCCTTTTCCACTGTAGGCCTCTTAGCGCCCTGAATGTCCAATTGCATTTTCTACAGAAAGAGTGTTTCAGAATTGCTCAATCAAAAGTAAGGTTAAACTCTCTTACTTGAATGCACAGAACAGAAAGAAGTTTCACAGAATGCTTCTGTGTAGTTTTTATGTGAAGATATTACTTTTTCCGCTGTAGGCCTCTTGGCGCTCCGAATGTCCACTTGCATTTTCTACAGAAAGACTGTTTCAGAACTGCTAAATCAAAAGTAAGGTTCAACTCTGTTAGTTGAATGCACAGAACAGAAAGCAGTTTCACAGAATGCTTCTGTGTAGTTTTTATTTGAAGATATTCCTTTTTCCGCTATAGGCCTCTTAGCGCTCCGAAGTTCCAGTTGCATTTTCTACAGAAAGAGTGTTTCAGAACTGCTCAATCAAAAGTAAGGATCAACTCTGTTAGTTGAATGCACAGAACAGAAAGAAGTTTCACAGATTGCTTCTGTGTAGTTTTTGTTTGAAGATATTACTTTTTCTACTATGGGCCTCTTACCTCCATGAATGTCCACTTGCATTTTCTACAGAAAGAGTGTTTCAGAACTGCTCATTCAAAACTAAGTTTCAACTCTGTTAGTTGAATGCACAGAACAGAGAGAAGTTTCACAGATATCTTCTGTGTAGTTTTTATTTGAACTTATTCCTTTTTGCACTATAGGCCTCTTAGCGCCCTGAATGTCCACTTGTATTTTCTATAGAAAGAGTGTTTTAGAACTGCTCAATCAAACTATGGTTCAACTCTGTTAGTTGAATGCACAGAACAGAAAGAAGTTTCACAGATTGCTTCTTTGTAGTTTTTGTTTGAAGATATTCCCTTTTCCACTATAGGCCTCTTAGCGCCATGAATGTCCACTTGCATTTTCTACAGAAAGAGTGTTTCAGAAATGTTCAATCAAAATTAAGGTTCAACTGTGTTTGTTTAAAGAACAGAACCATAAGAAGTTTCACAGATTGCTTCTGTGTAGTTTTTGTTTGAAGGTATTACTTTTTCCACAATAGGCCTCTTAGCGCCCTGAATGTCCACTTGCATTTTCTACAGAAAGGGTGTTTCAGAACTGCTCAATCAAAAGTAAGGTTGAACTCTGTTATTTGAATGCGCAGAACTGTAAGAAGTTTCACAGATAGCTTCTTTGTAGTTTTTATTTGAACATATACCTTTTTCAACTATAGGCCTCTTAGCGCCCTGAATTTTCACTTGCATTTTCTGCAGAAAGAGTGTTTCATAACTGCTCAATATAAACTAAGGTTCAACTCTGTTAGTTGAATGCACAGAACAGTAAGAAGTTTCACAGATTGCTTCTGTGTAGTTTTTATTTGAACATATTCATTTTTCCGCTATAGGCCTCTTAGCGCCCTGAATGTTCACTTGCATTTTCTACAGAAAGAGTGTTTCAGAACTGCTCAATAATAACTAAGGTTCAACTCTCTTAGTTGAATGCACAGAACAGTAAGAAGTTTCACAGATTGCTTCTTTGTTGTTTTTATTTGAAGATATTCCTTTTCCCACTATAGGCCTCTAAGCGCCCTGAATGTCCACTTGCATTTTCTACAGAAAGAGTGTTTCAGAACTCCTCAATAAAAACTACAGTTCAACTATGTTAGTTGAATGCACAGAACAGTAAGAAGTTTCGCAGATTGCTTCTGTGCAGATTTTATTTGAAAATATTCCTTTTTCCACTATAGGCCTCTTAGCTCCCTGAATGTCCAATTGCATTTTCTATAGAAAGGGTGTTTCAGAAGTGCTCAATCAAAAGTAAGGTTCAACTCTGAGGATGAATGCAAAGAACAGAAAGAAGTTTCACAGAATGCTTCTGTGTAGTTTGTATTTGAAGGTATTACTTTTTCCGCTATTGGCCTCTTAGCGTTCCGAAGGTCCACTTGCATTTTCTACAGAAAGAGTGTTTCAGAACTTCTCAATCAAATGTAAGCTTCAACTCCGTTAGTTGAATGCACAGAACAGAGAGAAGTTTCACAGATAGCTTCTGTGTAGTTTTTATGTGAACTTTTTCCTTTTTCCACTATAGTCCTCTTAGCGCCCTGACTGTCCAATTGTATTTACGACAGAATGAGTGTTTCAGAACTGCTCAATCAAAACTGAGGTTCAACTCTGTTAGTTGAATGCACAGAACAGTAAGAAGTTTCACAGATTTCTTCTGTGCAGTTTTTATTTGCAAATATTCCTTTTCCACTACAGGCCTCTTAGCGCCCTGAATGTCCAACTGCATTTTCTACAGAAAGAGTGTTTCAGAACTGCTGAATCAAAAGTAAGGTTAAACTCTGTTAGTTGAATGCACAGAACAGAAAGAAGTTTCACAGAATGCTTCTGTGTACTTTTTATTTGAAGATATTTCTTTTTCCGCTGTAGGCCGCTTAGCGCTCCGAAAGTCCACTTGCATTTTCTACAGAGATTGTTTCAGAACTGCTCAATCAAAAGTAAGGTTCAACTCTGTTAGTTGACTGCACAGAACAGAAAGAAGTTTCACAGATTGCTTCTGTGTAGTTTTTGATTGAAGATATTCCTTTTTCTACTATGGGCCTCTTAGCGCCATGAATGTCCACTTGCATTTTCTACAGAAAGAGTGTTTCAGAACTGCTCAATCAAAACTAAGGTTCAACTCTGTTAGTTGAATGCACAGAACAGAAAGAAGTTTCACAGATTGCTTCTGTGTAGTTTTTGTTTGAAGATCTTCCTTTTTCTACTATGGGCCTCTTACCGCCCTGAATGTCCACTTTTATTTTCTACAGAGAGAGTGTTTCAGAACTGCTCAATCAAATCTAAGCTTCAACTCTGTTAGTTGAATGCACAGAACAGAAAGAAGTTTCACAGATTGCTTGTTTGTAGTTTTTGTTTGAAGATATTCCCTTTTCCACTATAGGCCTCTTAGCGCCATGGTTGTCCACTTGCATTTTCTACAGAAAGAGTGTTTCAGAACTGTTCAATCAAAATTAAGGATCAACTGTGTTAGTTTAAAGAACAGAACCGTAAGAAGTTTCACAGATTGCTTCTGTGTAGTTTACATTTGAAGGTATTCCTTTTTCCACCTTAGGATTCTTAGCGCCCTGAATGTCCACTTGCATTTTCTGCAGAAATAGTTTTCCATAACTGCTCAATATAAACTAAGTTTCAACTCTGTTAGTTGAATGCACAGAACAGTACGAAGATTCGCAGATTATTTCTGTGCAGTTTTTATTTGAAAATATTCTTTTTTCCACTATAGGCCTCTTAGCTCCCTGAATGTCCAATTGCATTATCTAGAGAAAGGGTGTTTCAGAAGTGCTCAATCAAAACTAAGGTTCAACTCTGTTAGATGAATGCAAAGAACAGAAAGAAGTTTCACAGAATGCTTCTGTGTAGTTTTTATTTGAAGATATATCTTTTTCCGCTGTAGGCCTCTTAGCGCTCCGAAGGTCCACTTGCGTTTTCTACAGAAAGAGTTTTTCAGAACTGCTCAATCAAATGTAAGATTCAACTCTGTTAGTTGAATGCACTGAACAGAACGAAGTTTCACAGATTGCTTCTGTGTAGTTTTTGTTTGAAGATATTCCTTTTTCCACCATAGGCCACTTAGCGCCCTGAATATCCACTTGCATTTTCTACAGAAAGCGTGTTTCAGAACTGCTCAATCAAAAGTAAGGTTGAACTCTGTTAGTTGAATGCACAGAACTGTAAGAAGTTTCACAGATAGCTTCTTTGTAGTTTTTATTTGAACATATACCTTTTTCAACTATAGGCCTCTTAGCACCCAGAATGTTCACTTGCATTTTCTGCAGAAAGAGTGTTTCATAACTGCTCAATATAAACTAAGGTTCAACTCTGTTAGTTGAATGCACAGAACAG
Source organism: Nomascus leucogenys (assembly GCF_006542625.1). Lineage (NCBI taxonomy): Eukaryota > Metazoa > Chordata > Mammalia > Primates > Hylobatidae > Nomascus > Nomascus leucogenys. The sequence goes on from NW_022096949.1 coordinate 16,065, forward strand.
AAAGAAGTTTCACAGATTGCTTCTGTGTAGTTTTTGTTTGAAGATATTACTTTTACTACTATGGGCCTCTTAGCGCCATTAATGTCCACTTGTATTTTGTACAGAAAGGGTGTTTCAGAACTGCTCAATCAAAACTAAGATTCAATTCTGTTAGTTGAATGCACAGAACAGAGAGAAGTTTCAGAGATATCTTCTGTGTAGTTTTTATTTGAACTTATTCCCTTTTCCACTACAGGCCTCTTAGTGCCCTGAATGTCCACTTGTATTTTCTACAGAAAGAGTGTTTCAGAACTTCTCAATCAAAACTAAGCTTCAACTCTGTTAGTTGAATGCACAGAATAGAAAGAAGTTTCACAGATTGCTTCTTTGTAGTTTTTTTTTTAAGACACTCCCTTTTCCTCTATAGGCCTCTTAGCGCCATGAATGTCCACTTGCATTTTCTACAGAAAGAGTGTTTCAGAACTGTTCAATCAAAATTAAGGTTCAACTTTGTCAGTTTAAAGAACAGAACCGTAAGAAGTTTCAGAGATTGCTTCTGTGTAGTTTTTATTTGAAGGTATTCCTTTTTCCAACATAGGCCTCTTAATGCCCTGAATGTCCACTTGCATTTTCTACAGAAAGGGTGTTTCAGAACTGCTCAATCAAAAGTAAGGTTGAACTCTGTTAGTTGAATGCACAGAACGGTAAGAAGTTTCACAGATAGCTTCTTTGTAGTTTTTATTTGAACATATACCTTTTTCAACTATAGGCCTCTTAGCGCCCTGAATGTTCACTTGCATTTTCTGCAGAAAGAGTGTTTCATAACTGCTCAATATAAACTAAGGTTCAACTCTGTTAATTGAATGCACAGAACAGTAAGAAGTTTCACAGATTGCTTCTGTGAAATTTTTATTAGAACATATTCATTTTTCCGCTATAGGCCTCTTAGCGCCCTGAATGTTCACTTGCGTTTTCTACAGAAAGAGTGTTTCAGAACTGCTCAATAATAACAAAGGTTCAACTCTGTTAGTTGAATGCACAGAACAGTAAGAAGTTTCACAGATTGCTTCTGTGTGGTTTTCATTTGAATATATTCCTTTTCCCACTATAGGCCTCTCAGCGCCCTGAATGTCCACTTGCATTTTCTACAGAAAGAGTGTTTCAGAATGCTCAATAAAAACTACCGTTCAACTATGTTAGTTGAATGCACAGAACAGTAAGAAGTTTCGCAGATTGCTTCTGTGCAGTTTTTATTTGAAAATATTCCTTCTTCCACTATAGCCCTCTTAGCTTCCTGAATGTCCAATTACATTTGCTATAGAAAGGGTGTTTCAGAAGTGCTCAATCAAATGTAAGGTTCAACTCTGTTAGATGAATGCAAAGAACAGAAAAACGTTTCACAGAATGCTTCTGTGTAGTTTGTATTTGAAGGTATTACTTTTTCCGCTATAGGCCTCTTAGCGCTCCGAATGTCCACTTGCATTTTCTACAGAAAGAGTGTTTCAGAACTGCTCTATCAAAAGTAAGTTTCAATTCTGTTATTTGAATGCACAGAACAGAAAGATGTTTCAGAGAATGCTTCTGTAAAGGTTTTATTTGAAGATATTCCTTTTTGCATTATAGGCCTCTTAGCGCTCCGAAGGTCCACTTGCATTTTCTACGGAAAGAGAGTTTCAGAACTGCTCAATCAAAAGTAAGGTTCTAATCTGTTTGTTGAATGCGCGGAACAGAAAGTAGTTTCACAGATTGCTTCTGTGTAGTTTTTATTTGAACATATTCCTTTTTCCTCTAAAGGCCTCTTAGTGCCCTGAATTTTCACTTGCATTTGCTATAGAAATAGTGTTTCAGAACTACTCAATCAAAAGTAAGGTTCAACTCTGTTAGTTGAATGCACAGAACAGAAAGAAGTTTCACATAATGCTTCTGTGTAGTTTTGATATGAAGATATTCCTATTTCCGCTATAGGCCTCTTAGCGCTCCGAATGTTCACTTGCATTTTCTACAGAAAGAGTGTTTCAGAACTGCTCAACCAAAAGTAAGGTTGAACTCTGTTAGTAGAATGCACAGAACTGTAAGGAGTTTCACAGATAGCTTCTGTGTAGTTTTTATTTGAACATATTCCTTTTTCAACTATAGGCCTCTTAGCGCCCGAATGTCCACTTGCATTTTCTACAGAAAGAGTGTTTCAGAACTGCTCAATCAAAATTAAGTTTCAACTGTGTTAGTTGAAAGCACAGAACAGTAAGAAGTTTCACAGATTGCTTCTGTGTAGTTTTTATTTGAAGATATTCCTTTTTCCACCACAGGCCTCTTAGCGCCCTGAATATTCACTTACATTTTCTACATGAAGAGTGATTCAGAACTACTCATTCAAAAGTAAGGTTCAACTCTGTTAGTTCAATGCACAGAATAGAAAGAATTTTCACAGAATACTTCTGTGTAGTTTTTATTTAAAGATATTCCTTTTTCCGCTATAGGCCTCTTAGCGCTCCGAATGTCCACTTGCATTTTCTACAGAAAGAGTGTTTCAGAACTGTTCATTCAAAAAAGTAAGGTTCACCTCTGTTAGTTTAATGGACAGAACAGAAAGAAGTTTCATAGATTGCTTCTGTGTAGTTTTTATTTGAACATATTCATTTTTCCGCTATAGGCCCCTAAGTGCCGTGAATTTCCACTTGCATTTTCTACAGAAAGAGTGTTTCAGATCTGGTCAATCAAAACTAAGTTTCAATTCTGTTAGTTGAATACACAGAACAGTAAGAAGTTTCGCAGATTGTTTATGTGTAGTTTTTATTTCAACATATTCCTTTTTCCGCTGTAGGCTTCTTTGCGCACTTAATGTCCACTTGCATTTTCTACAGAAAGAGTGTTTCAGAACTGCTCAATCAACAGTAAATTTCAATTCACTTAGTTGAATGCACACAACAGAAATAAGTTTCACAGAATGCTTCTCTGTACTTTTTATTTGAAGATATTCTTTTTTCCGCTAGAGGCCTCTTAGCGCTCCGAAAGTCCACTTGCATTTTCTGCAGAAAGTGTGTTTCATAACTGCTCAACCAAAACTAAGGTTCTACTCTGTTAGTTGAATTCACAGAAGAGAAAGAAGTTTCACAGATTGCTTCTGTGTAGTTTTTATTTGAAGATATTCCTTTTTCTGCCACAGGCCTCTTAGCGCTCCGGAAGTCCCCTTGCATTTTCTACAGAAAGAGAGTTTCATAACTGCTCTATCAAAAGTAAGGTTCTACTCTGTTAGTTGAATGCACAGAACAGAAAGAAGTTTCACAGATTGCTTCTGTGTAGTTTTTCTTTCAACATATTCCTTTTTCCACTATAGCCCTCTTAGTGCCCTGAATGTTCACTTGCATTTTCTACAGAAAGAGTGTTTCAGAACTGCTCAATAAATGTAAGGTTCAACTCTGTTAGTTGAATGCACAGAAGAGAAAGAATTTTCACAGATTGCTTGTGTGTAGCTTTATTTGAAGATATTCCTATTTCCGCTACAGGCCTCTTAGCACTCCGAATGTCCACTTGCATTTTCTACAGAAAGAGTGTTTCAGAACTGCTCAATCAAAACTAAGTTTCAACTCTGTTAGTTGAATGCACGGAACAGAAAGAAATTTCACACATTGATTTTGTGTAGTTTTTATTTGAAGATATTCCTTTTTCCACTATATGCCTCTTCGCGCCATGAATGTCCACTTGCATTTTCTACACAAAGTGTGTTTCAGATCTGCTCAATCAAAACTAAGGTTCAACTCTGTTAGTTGAAAGCACAGAACACTAAGAAGTTTCACAGATTGCTTCTGTGTAGTTTTTATTTGAAGATATTCCTTTTTCCATCATAGGCCTCTTAGCGCCCTGAATTTCCACTAGCATTTTCTACAGAAAGAGTGTTTCAGAACTGCTCAATCAAAACTCAGTTCAACTCTGTTAGTTGACTGCACAGATCAGTGAGATGTTTCACAGATTGATTCTGTGTAGTTTTTGTTTGAAGATATTCCTTTTTCCACTATAGGCCTCTTAGCGTCATGAATGTCTACTTGCATTTTCTACAGAAAGAGTGTTTCAGAACTGCTCAATCAATATTAAGGTTCAAATGTGTTAGTTGAAAGAACAGAACAGTAAGAAGTTTCACAGATTGCTTCTGTGTAGTTTTTATTTGAAGATATTCCTTTTTCCACCATAGGCCCCATAGCGCCCTGAGTGTGCCCTTGCATTTTCTACAGAAAGAGTGTTTCCGAACCGCTCAATCAAAACTAAGGTTCAAATCTGTTAGTTGAATGCACAGAATAGTAAGAAGTTTCGCAGATTGTTTTTGTGTAGTTTTTATTTGAAGATATTCCTTTTTCCACTAGAGTCCTCTTAGCGCCCTTAATGTCCACTTGCATTTTCTACGGAAAGAGTGTTTCAGAACTGCTCAATCAAAAGTAAGGTTCAATTCTGTTAGTTGAATGCACACAACAGAAAGCGGTTTCACAGAATTCTTCTGTGTAGTTTTTATTTCAAGATATTCCGTTTTCCTCTATAGGCCTCTTAGCGCTATGAAGGTCCTCTTGCATTTTCTACAGAAAGAGTGTTTCCTAACTCATCAATCAAAAGTAAGGTTCTACACTGTTAGTTGAATACACAGAGCAGAAAGAAGTTTCACAGATTGCTTCTGTGTAGTTTTTATTTGAACATATTCCTTTTCTCACTATAGGCCTCTTAGTGCCCTGAATGTTCACTTGCATTTTCTACAGAAAGGGTGTTTCAGTACTGCTCAATCAAAAGTAAGGTTCAACTCTGTTAGTTGAATGCACAGAACAGAAAGAAGTTTCACAGAATGCTTCTGTGTAGCTTTATTTGAAGATATTCCTATTTCCGCTACAGGCTTCTTAGCACTCAGAATGTCCACTTGCATTTTCTACAGAAAGAGTGTTTCAGAACTGCTCAATCAAAACTAAGGTTCAACTCTGTTAGTTGAATGCACAGAACAGAAAGGAGTTTCACAGATTGCTTCTGTGTAGTTTTTATTTGAAGATATCCCTTTTTCCACTATAGGCCTCTTCGCGACATGAATGTCCACTTGCATTTTCTACAGAAAGGGTGTTTCCGTACTACTCAATGAAAAGTAAGCTTCAACTCTGTTAGTTGAATGCACAGAACAGAAAGAAGTTTCACTGATAGCTTCTGTGAAGTTTTTCTTTGAACATATTCATGTTTCCGCTATAGGCCTCTTAGCGCCCTGAATTTCCACTTGCATTTTCTACAGAAAGAGTGTTTCAGAACTGCTGAATCAAAAGTAAGGTTCAACTCTGTTAGTTGAATGCATAGAAAAGAATGAACTTTCACAGAATGCTTCTGTGTAGTTTTTATGTGAAGATATTCCTATTTCCACTGTAGGCTACTTAGCGCTCCGAATGTCACTTGCATTTTCTACAGAAAGGGTGTTTCAGTAATGCTCCATCAAAAGTAAGGTTCAACTCTGTTAGTTGAATGCACAGAACAGAAAGAAGTTTAACAGATTGCTTCTGTGTAGTTTTTATATGAAGATATTCCTTTTTTCGCTATAGGCCTCTTAGCGCTCCGAGTGTCCAATTGCATTTTCTACAGAAATAGTGTTTCATAACTGCTCAATCAATAGTAAGATTCTACTCTGTTACTTGAATGCACAGAACAGCAAGAAGTTTCACAGATTGCTTCTGTTTAGTTTTTTTTGAACATATTCCTTTTTCCACTATAGGCCTCTTAGTGCCCTGAATGTTCACTTGCATTTTCTACAGAAAGAGTGTTTCAGAACTGCTGAATCAAAAGTAAGGTTCAACTCTGTTAGTTGAATGCACAGAACAGAAAGAAGTTTCACAGAATGCATCTGTGTAGTTTTTATTTTAAGATATTCCTATTTCCGCTATAGGCTACTTAGCGCTCCAAATGTCCACTTGCATTTTCTACAGAAAGGGTGTTTCAGAATTGCTCAATCAAAAGTAAGGTTCAACTCTGTTAGTTGAATGCACAGAACAGAAAGGAGTTTCACAGATAGCTTCTGTGAAGTTTTTATTTGAACATATTCATGTTTCCGCTACAGGCCTCTTAGCGCCCTGAATTTCCACTTGCGTTTTCTACAGAAAGAGTGTTTCAGAACTGCTCAATCAAATCTAAGGTTCAACACTGTTAGTTGAATGCACAGAACAGTAAGAAGTTTCGCAGATTGATTCTGTGTAGTTTTTATTTGAAGATATTCCATTTTACACTAGAGCCCTCTTAGCGCCCTTAATGTCCGCTTGCATTTTCTACAGAAAGAGTGTTTCAGAACTGCTCAATCAAAAGTAAGGTTCAATTCTCTTAGTTGAATGCACAGAACAGAAAGAAGTTTCACCGAATGCTTCTGTGTAGTTTTTTTTGAAGATATTCCTTTTTCCGCTATAGGCCTCTTAGCGCTCCGAAGGTCCACTTGCATTTTCTACAGAAAGAGTTTTTCAGAACTGCTCAATCAAATGTAACGTTCTACTCTGTTAGTTGAATGCACGGAACAGAAAGAAGTTTCACAGATTGTTTCTGTGTAGTTTTTATTTGAACATATTCCTTTTTCCACTATATTCCTCTTAGTGCCCTGAATTTTCACTTGCATATTCTACAGAAAGAGTGTTTCAGAACTGCTCAATCAAAACTAAGGTTCAACTCTGTTAGTTGAATGCACAGAACAGAAAGAAGTTTCACAGATAGCTTCTGTGAAGTTTTCATTTGAACATATTCATTTTTCCGCTACCGGCCTCTTAGCGCCCTGAATTTCCACTTGCATTTTCTACAGAAAGAGTGTTTCAGTACTGCTCAATCAAAACTAAGATTCAACACTGTTAGTTGAATGCACAGAACAGTAAGAAGTTTCGCGGATTGTTTCTGTGTAGTTTTTATTTGAAGATGTTCCTTTTTCCACTAGAGGCCTCTTAGCGCCCTTAATGTCCACTTGCATTTTCTACTGAAAGAGTGTTTCAGAACTGCTCAATCAAAAGTAACGTTCAATTCTGTTAGTTGAATGCACAGAACAGAAAGAAGTTTCACAGAATGCTTCTGTGTAGTTCTTGTGTGAAGATATTCCTTTTTCCACTATAGGCCTCTTTGGGCCAAGAATGTCCACTTGCGTTTTCTACAGAAAGAGTGTTTCAGAACTGCTCAATCAATACTAAAGTTCAACTCTGTTAGTTGAAAGCACAGAACAGTAAGAAGTTTCACACCTTGTTTCTGTGTAGTTTTTATTTGATCATATTAATTTTTCCCCTATAGGCCACTAAGCGCTCCGAATTTCCACTTGCATTTTCTATAGAAAGAGTGTTTCAGAACTGTTCAATCAAAAGTAAGGTCCAACACTGTTAGTTGAACGCACAGAACAGAAAGAAGTTTCACAGATTGCTTCCGAGTAGTTTTTATTTGAACATATTCATTTGTCCGCTATAGGCCTCTTAGCGCCCTGAATTTCCACATGCATTTTCTACAGAAAGAGGGTTTCAGAACAGCTCAATCAAAACTAAGGTTCAACTCTGTTAGTTGAATACGCAGACCAGTAAGAAGTTTCACAGATTCCTTCTGTGTAGTTTTTATTTGAAGATATTCCTTTTTCCGCCTTAGGAGTCTTAGTGCTCCTAAGGTCAAAATGCATTTTCTACAGAAAGAGTGTTTCTGAACTACTCAACCAAAGTAAGTTTCAACTCTGCTAGTTGAATGCACAGAAGAGAAATAAGTTTCACAGAATGCTTCTGTGTAGTTTTTATTTGAAGATATTCCTATTTCCACTGCAGGCTATTTAGCGCTCCGAATGTCCACTTGCATTTTCTACAGAAAGGGTGTATCAGAACTGCTCAATCAAAAGTAAGGTTCAACTCTGTTAGTTGAATGCACAGAACAGAAAGAAGTTTCACAGATAGCTACTGTGAAGTTTTTATTTGAACATATTCATTTTTCCGCTACAGGCCTCTTAGCGCCCTGAATTTCCACTTGCGTTTTCTACAGAAAGAGTGTTTCAGAACTGCTCAATCAAAACTAAAGTTCAACACTGTTAGTTGAATGCACAGAACAGTAAGAAATTTCGCAGACTGACTCTGTGTAGTTTTTATTTGAAGATATAGCATTTTCCACTAGAGGCCTCTGTGCGCCCTTAATGTCCGCTTGCATTTTCTACCGAAAGAGTCTTTCAGAACTGCACAATCAAATGTTCGGTTCAACTCTGTTAGTTGAATGCACAGAACAGAAAGAAGTTTCACAGAATTCTTCTGTGTAGTTTTTATTTGAGCATATTCCTTTTTCCACTATAGGCCTCTTATCGTCATGAATGTCTACATGCATTTTCTACAGAAAGAGTGTTTCAGAACTGCTCAATCAAAATTAAGAGTTCAAATGTGTTAGCTGAAAGCACAGAACAGTAAGAAGTTTCACAGATTGCTTCAGTGTAGTTTTTATTTGAAGATATTCCTGTTTCCTCCTTAGGCCTCTTAGCGCCCTGAATGTCCCCTTGCATTTTCTACAGAAAGAGTGTTTCAGAACCGCTCAATCAAAAGTAAGGTTCAAATCGGTTAGTTGAATGCACAGAACAGAAATAAGTTTCACAGAATGCTTCTGTGTAGTTTTTATTTGAAGATATTCCTTTTTCCGCTATAGGCCACTTAGCGCTCCGAAAGTCCACTTGCATTTTCTACAGAAAGCGTTTTTCAGAACTGTTCAATCAAAAGTAAAGTTCAACTCAGTTAGTTTAATGCACAGAACAGAAAGAAGTTTCACAGATTGCTTCTGTGTAGTTTTTATTTGAACATACACATTTTTCCTCTATAGGCCTCTAAGCGCCCTGAATGTTCACTTGCATTTTCTACATAAAGAGTGTTTCAAAACTGCTCAATCAAATCTAAGGTTAAACACTGTTAGTTGAATGCACAGAAGAGTAAGAAGTTTCGCAGATTGATTCTGTGTAGTTTTTATTTGAAGATATTCCATTTTCCACTAGAGCCCTCTTAGCTCCCTTAATATCCGCTTGCATTTTCTACAGAAAGAGTGTTTCAGAACTGCTCAATCAAAAGTAAGGTTCAATTCTGTTTGTTGAATGCACAGAACAGAAACAAGTTGCACAGAATGATTCTGTGTAGTTTTTCTTTGAAGATATTCCTTTTCCGCTATAGGCCTCTTAGCGCTCCGAAAGTCCACTTGCATTTTCTGCAGAAAGAGTGTTTCAGAGCTGCTCAATCAAAAGTAACGTTCTACTCTGTTAGTTGAATGCACGGAACAGAAAGAAGTTTCACAGATAGATTCTGTGAAGTTTTTATTTGATCATATTCGTTTTTCCGCTACAGGCCCCTTAGCGCCCTGAATTTCCACTTGCATTTTCTACAGAAAGAGTGTTTCAGAAATGCTCAATCAAAACTAAAGTTGAACACTGTTAGTTGAATACACAGAACAGTAAGAAGTTTCGCAGATTGATTCTGTGTAGTTTTTATTTGAAGATATTCATATTTCCACTAGAGGCCTCTTAGCGCCCTTAATGTCCACTTGCATTTTCTATGGAAAGAGTGTTTCAGAACTGCTCAATCAAAATTAAGGTTCAATTCTGTTAGTTGAATGCACAGAACAGAAAGAAGTTTCACAGAATGCTTCTCTGTATTTTTTATTTGAAATTATTCCTTTTTCCACTATAGGCCTCTTAGCGCCCTGAATGTCCACTTGCATTTTCTACAGAAAGAGTGTTTCAGAAGTGCACATTCAAATGTAAGGTTCAAGTCTGTTAGTTGAATGCACAGAACAGAAAGAAGTTTCACAGATTGCTTCTGTGTAGCTTTTATTTGAACATATTCATTTTTCAGCTTTAAGCCTCTTAGCGCCCCGAATTTCCACTTGCATTTTCTACAGAAAGAGTTTTTCAGAACTGCTCAATCAAAACTAAGGTTCAACTCTGTTAGTTGAATGCACAGAACAGTAAGAAGTTTCACAGATTGCTTCTGTGTAGTTTTAATTTGAAGATATTCCATTTTCCACTATAGGCCTCTTAGCGCCCTCAATATCCGCTTGCATTTTCTACAGAAAGAGTGTTTCAGAACTGCTCAATCAAAAGTAAGGTTCAATTCTGTTAGCTGAATGCACGGAACAGAAAGAAGTTTCACAGAATGCTTCTGTGTAGTATTTATTTGAAGATATTCCTTTTTCCGCTATACGCCTCTTAGCGCTCCGAATTTTCACTTGCATTTTCTACAGAAAGAGTGTTTCATAACTGCTAAATCAAAAGTAAGTTTCTACTCTGTTAGTTGAATGCACAGAACAGAAAGAAGCTTCACAGATTGCTTCTGTGTAGTTTTTATTTGAACATATTCCTTTCTCATCTATGGGCCTCTTAGTGCCCTGAATGTTCACTTGCATTTTCTACAGAAAGAGTGTTTCAGAACCGCTCAATCAAAAGTAAGGTTCAACTCTGTTAGTTTAATGCACAGAAGAGAAAGAAGTTTCACAGAATGCTTCTGTGTAGTTTTTATTGAAGATACTCCTATTTCCGCTATAGGCTTCTTAGCACTCCGAATGTCCACTTGCATTTTCTACAGAAAGGGTGTTTCAGAACTGCTCAATCAAAAGTAAGGTTCAACTCTGTAAGTTGAATGCACAGAACAGAAAGAAGTTTCACAGATAGCTTCTGTGAAGTTTTTATTTGAACATATTCCTTTTTCCGCTACAGGCCTCTAAGCGCCCTGAATTTCCACTTGCATTTTCTACAGAATGAGTGCTTCAGAACTGCTCAATCAAAATTAAAGTTCACAACTGTTAGTTGAATGCACAGAACAGTAAGAAGTTTCGCAGATTGTTTCTGTGTAGTTTTTATTTGAATATATTCCTTTTTCCACTAGAGGCCTCTTAGCGCCCTTAATGTCCACTTGCATTTTCTATGGAAAGAGTGTTTCAGAACTGCTCAATCAAAAGTAAGGTTATATTCTGTTAGTTGAATGCACACAACAGAAAGAAGTTTCCCAGAATGCTTCTGTGTAGTTTTTATTTGAAGATATTCCTTTTTCCACTATAGGCCTCTTAGCGCCCTGAATGTCCACTTGCATTTATTACAGAAAGAGTGTTTCAGAACTGCACATTCAAATGTAAGGTTCAAGTCTGTTAGTTGAAGCACAGAACAGAAAGAAGTTTCACAGACTGCTTCTGTGTAGTTTTCATTTGAACATATTCATTTTTCCGCTATAGGCCACTTAGCGCCCTGAATTTCCACTTGCATTTTTTACAGAAAGAGTGTTTCAGAACTGCTCAATCAATACTAAGGTTCAACTCTATTAGTTGCATGCACAGAAACAGTAAGAAGTTTCACAGATTGCTTCTGCGTAGTCTTTACTTGAAGGTTTTCCATTTTCAACTGTCGGCCTCTTAGCGCCCTTAATGTCCGCTTGCATTTTCCACGGAAAGAGTGTTTCAGGACTGCTCAATCAAAAGTAAGGTTCAATTCTGTTGGTTGAATGCACACAACAGAAAGAAGTTTCACAGAATGCTTCTGTGAATTTTTTTTTGATGATATTCCTTTTTCCGCTACAGGCCTCTTAGCGCTCCGAATGTCCACTTGCATTTTCTACAGAAAGAGTGTTTCATAACTGCTCAATAAAAGTAAGATTCTACTCTGTTAGTTGAATGCAAAGAACAGTAAGAAGTTTCACAGATTGCTTCTGTGTAGTTTTTATTTGAACATATTCGTTTTTCCACTATAGGCCTCTTATTGCCATGAATGTTCACTTGCATTTTTTACAGAAAGAGTGTTTCAGAACTGCTCAATCAAAACTAAGTTTCAGCTCTGTTAGTTGAAAGCACAGAACAGTAAGAAGTTGCACAGATTGCTTCTGTGTAGTTTTTATTTGAAGATATTCCTTTTTCCACCGTAGGCCTCTTAGGGCCCTGAATGTCCACTTACATTTTCTACAGAAAGAGTGTTTCAGAAGTGTTCAATCAATTGTAAGGTTCAACTCTGTTAGTTGAATGCACAGAACAGAAAGAAGTTTCACAGAATGCTTCTGTGAAGTTTTTATTTGAAGATATTCCTTTTTCCACTATAGGCCTCTTAGTGCCCTGAATGTCCACTTGCATTTTCTACAGAAAGAGTGTTTCAGTACTGCTCAATCAAAACTAAGGTTCAACACTGTTAGTTGAATGCACAGAACAGTAAGAAGTTTCGCGGATTGTTTCTGTGTAGTTTTTATTTGAAGATGTTCCTTTTTCCACTAGAGGCCTCTTAGCGCCCTTAATGTCCACTTGCATTTTCTACGGAAAGAGTGTTTCAGAACTGCTCAATCAAAAGTAACGTTCAATTCTGTTAGTTGAATGCACAGAACAGAAAGAAGTTTCACAGAATGCTTCTGTGTAGTTCTTGTGTGAAGATATTCCTTTTTCCACTATAGGCCTCTTTGGGCCAAGAATGTCCACTTGCGTTTTCTACAGAAAGAGTGTTTCAGAACTGCTCAATCAATACTAAAGTTCAACTCTGTTAGTTGAAAGCACAGAACAGTAAGAAGTTTCACACCTTGTTTCTGTGTAGTTTTTATTTGATCATATTAATTTTTCCCCTATAGGCCACTAAGCGCTCCGAATGTCCCCTTGCATTTTCTATAGAAAGAGTGTTTCAGAACTGTTCAATCAAAAGTAAGGTCCAACACTGTTAGTTGAACGCACAGAACAGAAAGAAGTTTCACAGATTGCTTCCGAGTAGTTTTTATTTGAACATATTCATTTGTCCGCTATAGGCCTCTTAGCGCCCTGAATTTCCACATGCATTTTCTACAGAAAGAGGGTTTCAGAACAGCTCAATCAAAACTAAGGTTCAACTCTGTTAGTTGAATACGCAGACCAGTAAGAAGTTTCACAGATTCCTTCTGTGTAGTTTTTATTTGAAGATATTCCTTTTTCCGCCTTAGGAGTCTTAGTGCTCCTAAGGTCAAAATGCATTTTCTACAGAAAGAGTGTTTCTGAACTACTCAACCAAAGTAAGGTTCAACTCTGTTAGTTGAATGCACAGAAGAGAAATAAGTTTCACAGAATGCTTCTGTGTAGTTTTTATTTGAAGATATTCCTATTTCCACTGCAGGCTATTTAGCGCTCCGAATGTCCACTTGCATTTTCTACAGAAAGGGTGTATCAGAACTGCTCAATCAAAAGTAAGGTTCAACTCTGTTAGTTGAATGCACAGAACAGAAAGAAGTTTCACAGATAGCTACTGTGAAGTTTTTATTTGAACATATTCATTTTTCCGCTACAGGCCTCTTAGCGCCCTGAATTTCCACTTGCGTTTTCTACAGAAAGAGTGTTTCAGAACTGCTCAATCAAAACTAAAGTTCAACACTGTTAGTTGAATGCACAGAACAGTAAGAAATTTCGCAGACTGACTCTGTGTAGTTTTTATTTGAAGATATAGCATTTTCCACTAGAGGCCTCTGTGCGCCCTTAATGTCCGCTTGCATTTTCTACCGAAAGAGTCTTTCAGAACTGCACAATCAAATGTTCGGTTCAATTCTGTTAGTTGAATGCACAGAACAGAAAGAAGTTTCACAGAATTCTTCTGTGTAGTTTTTATTTGAGCATATTCCTTTTTCCACTATAGGCCTCTTATCGTCATGAATGTCTACATGCATTTTCTACAGAAAGAGTGTTTCAGAACTGCTCAATCAAAATTAAGAGTTCAAATGTGTTAGCTGAAAGCACAGAACAGTAAGAAGTTTCACAGATTGCTTCAGTGTAGTTTTTATTTGAAGATATTCCTGTTTCCTCCTTAGGCCTCTTAGCGCCCTGAATGTCCCCTTGCATTTTCTACAGAAAGAGTGTTTCAGAACCGCTCAATCAAAAGTAAGGTTCAAATCGGTTAGTTGAATGCGCAGAACAGAAAGAAGTTTCACAGAATGCTTCTGTGTAGTTTTTATTTGAAGATATTCCTTTTTCCGCTATAGGCCACTTAGCGCTCCGAAAGTCCACTTGCATTTTCTACAGAAAGCGTTTTTCAGAACTGTTCAATCAAAAGTAAAGTTCAACTCAGTTAGTTTAATGCACAGAACAGAAAGAAGTTTCACAGATTGCTTCTGTGTAGTTTTTATTTGAACATACACATTTTTCCTCTATAGGCCTCTAAGCGCCCTGAATGTTCACTTGCATTTTCTACATAAAGAGTGTTTCAAAACTGCTCAATCAAATCTAAGGTTAAACACTGTTAGTTGAATGCACAGAAGAGTAAGAAGTTTCGCAGATTGATTCTGTGTAGTTTTTATTTGAAGATATTCCATTTTCCACTAGAGCCCTCTTAGCTCCCTTAATATCCGCTTGCATTTTCTACAGAAAGAGTGTTTCAGAACTGCTCAATCAAAAGTAAGGTTCAATTCTGTTTGTTGAATGCACAGAACAGAAACAAGTTGCACAGAATGATTCTGTGTAGTTTTTCTTTGAAGATATTCCCTTTTCCGCTATAGGCCTCTTAGCGCTCCGAAAGTCCACTTGCATTTTCTGCAGAAAGAGTGTTTCAGAGCTGCTCAATCAAAAGTAACGTTCTACTCTGTTAGTTGAATGCACGGAACAGAAAGAAGTTTCACAGATAGATTCTGTGAAGTTTTTATTTGATCATATTCGTTTTTCCGCTACAGGCCCCTTAGCGCCCTGAATTTCCACTTGCATTTTCTACAGAAAGAGTGTTTCAGAAATGCTCAATCAAAACTAAAGTTGAACACTGTTAGTTGAATACACAGAACAGTAAGAAGTTTCGCAGATTGTTTCTGTGTAGTTTTTATTTGAAGATATTCATATTTCCACTAGAGGCCTCTTAGCGCCCTTAATGTCCACTTGCATTTTCTATGGAAAGAGTGTTTCAGAACTGCTCAATCAAAATTAAGGTTCAATTCGGTTAGTTGAATGCACAGAACAGAAAGAAGTTTCACAGAATGCTTCTCTGTATTTTTTATTTGAAATTATTCCTTTTTCCACTATAGGCCTCTTAGCGCCCTGAATGTCCACTTGCATTTTCTACAGAAAGAGTGTTTCAGAAGTGCACATTCAAATGTAAGGTTCAAGTCTGTTAGTTGAATGCACAGAACAGAAAGAAGTTTCACAGATTGCTTCTGTGTAGCTTTTATTTGAACATATTCATTTTTCAGCTATAAGCCTCTTAGCGCCCCGAATTTCCACTTGCATTTTCTACAGAAAGAGTTTTTCAGAACTGCTCAATCAAAACTAAGGTTCAACTCTGTTAGTTGAATGCACTGAACAGTAAGAAGTTTCACAGATTGCTTCTGTGTAGTTTTAATTTGAAGATATTCCATTTTCCACTATAGGCCTCTTAGCGCCCTCAATATCCGCTTGCATTTTCTACAGAAAGAGTGTTTCAGAACTGCTCAATCAAAAGTAAGGTTCAATTCTGTTAGCTGAATGCACGGAACAGAAAGAAGTTTCACAGAATGCTTCTGTGTAGTATTTATTTGAAGATATTCCTTTTTCCGCTATAGGCCTCTTAGCGCTCCGAAGGTTCACTTGCATTTTCTACAGAAAGAGTGTTTCATAACTGCTAAATCAAAAGTAAGATTCTACTCTGTTAGTTGAATGCACAGAACAGAAAGAAGCTTCACAGATTGCTTCTGTGTAGTTTTTATTTGAACATATTCCTTTCTCATCTATGGGCCTCTTAGTGCCCTGAATGTTCACTTGCATTTTCTACAGAAAGAGTGTTTCAGAACCGCTCAATCAAAAGTAAGGTTCAACTCTGTTAGTTTAATGCACAGAAGAGAAAGAAGTTTCACAGAATGCTTCTGTGTAGTTTTTATTGAAGATACTCCTATTTCCGCTATAGGCTTCTTAGCACTCCGAATGTCCACTTGCATTTTCTACAGAAAGGGTGTTTCAGAACTGCTCAATCAAAAGTAAGGTTCAACTCTGTAAGTTGAATGCACAGAACAGAAAGAAGTTTCACAGATAGCTTCTGTGAAGTTTTTATTTGAACATATTCCTTTTTCCGCTACAGGCCTCTAAGCGCCCTGAATTTCCACTTGCATTTTCTACAGAATGAGTGCTTCAGAACTGCTCAATCAAAACTAAATTTCAAAACTGTTAGTTGAATGCACAGAACAGTAAGAAGTTTCGCAGATTGTTTCTGTGTAGTTTTTATTTGAATATATTCCTTTTTCCACTATAGGCCTCTTAGCGCCCTTAATGTCCACTTGCATTTTCTATGGAAAGAGTGTTTCAGAACTGCTCAATCAAAAGTAAGGTTATATTCTGTTAGTTGAATGCACACAACAGAAAGAAGTTTCCCAGAATGCTTCTGTGTAGTTTTTATTTGAAGATATTCCTTTTTCCACTATAGGCCTCTTAGCGCCCTGAATGTCCACTTGCATTTTCTACAGAAAGAGTGTTTCAGAACTGCACATTCAAATGTAAGGTTCAAGTCTGTTAGTTGAATGCACAGAACAGAAAGAAGTTTCACAGACTGCTTCTGTGTAGTTTTCATTTGAACATATTCATTTTTCCGCTATAGGCCACTTAGCGCCCTGAATTTCCACTTGCATTTTTTACAGAAAGAGTGTTTCAGAACTGCTCAATCAATACTAAGGTTCAACTCTATTAGTTGCATGCACAGAAACAGTAAGAAGTTTCACAGATTGCTTCTGCGTAGTCTTTACTTGAAGGTTTTCCATTTTCAACTGTCGGCCTCTTAGCGCCCTTAATGTCCGCTTGCATTTTCCACGGAAAGAGTGTTTCAGGACTGCTCAATCAAAAGTAAGGTTCAATTCTGTTGGTTGAATGCACACAACAGAAAGAAGTTTCACAGAATGCTTCTGTGAATTTTTTTTTGATGATATTCCTTTTTCCGCTACAGGCCTCTTAGCGCTCCGAATGTCCACTTGCATTTTCTACAGAAAGAGTGTTTCATAACTGCTCAATAAAAAGTAAGATTCTACTCTGTTAGTTGAATGCAAAGAACAGTAAGAAGTTTCACAGATTGCTTCTGTGTAGTTTTTATTTGAACATATTCGTTTTTCCACTATAGGCCTCTTATTGCCATGAATGTTCACTTGCATTTTTTACAGAAAGAGTGTTTCAGAACTGCTCAATCAAAACTAAGTTTCAGCTCTGTTAGTTGAAAGCACAGAACAGTAAGAAGTTGCACAGATTGCTTCTGTGTAGTTTTTATTTGAAGATATTCCTTTTTCCACCGTAGGCCTCTTAGGGCCCTGAATGTCCACTTACATTTTCTACAGAAAGAGTGTTTCAGAAGTGTTCAATCAATTGTAAGGTTCAACTCTGTTAGTTGAATGCACAGAACAGAAAGAAGTTTCACAGAATGCTTCTGTGAAGTTTTTATTTGAAGATATTCCTTTTTCCACTATAGGCCTCTTAGTGCCCTGAATGTCCACTTGCATTTTCTACAGAAAGAGTGTTTCAGTACTGCTCAATCAAAACTAAGGTTCAACACTGTTAGTTGAATGCACAGAACAGTAAGAAGTTTCGCGGATTGTTTCTGTGTAGTTTTTATTTGAAGATGTTCCTTTTTCCACTAGAGGCCTCTTAGCGCCCTTAATGTCCACTTGCATTTTCTACAGAAAGAGTGTTTCAGAACTGCTCAATCAAAAGTAACGTTCAAATCTGTTAGTTGAATGCACAGAACAGAAAGAAGTTTCACAGAATGCTTCTGTGTAGTTCTTGTGTGAAGATATTCCTTTTTCCACTATAGGCCTCTTTGGGCCAAGAATGTCCACTTGCGTTTTCTACAGAAAGAGTGTTTCAGAACTGCTCAATCAATACTAAAGTTCAACTCTGTTAGTTGAAAGCACAGAACAGTAAGAAGTTTCACACCTTGTTTCTGTGTAGTTTTTATTTGATCATATTAATTTTTCCCCTATAGGCCACTAAGCGCTCCGAATGTCCCCTTGCATTTTCTATAGAAAGAGTGTTTCAGAACTGTTCAATCAAAAGTAAGGTCCAACACTGTTAGTTGAACGCACAGAACAGAAAGAAGTTTCACAGATTGCTTCCGAGTAGTTTTTATTTGAACATATTCATTTGTCCGCTATAGGCCTCTTAGCGCCCTGAATTTCCACATGCATTTTCTACAGAAAGAGGGTTTCAGAACAGCTCAATCAAAACTAAGGTTCAACTCTGTTAGTTGAATACGCAGACCAGTAAGAAGTTTCACAGATTCCTTCTGTGTAGTTTTTATTTGAAGATATTCCTTTTTCCGCCTTAGGAGTCTTAGTGCTCCTAAGGTCAAAATGCATTTTCTACAGAAAGAGTGTTTCTGAACTACTCAACCAAAGTAAGGTTCAACTCTGTTAGTTGAATGCACAGAAGAGAAATAAGTTTCACAGAATGCTTCTGTGTAGTTTTTATTTGAAGATATTCCTATTTCCACTGCAGGCTATTTAGCGCTCCGAATGTCCACTTGCATTTTCTACAGAAAGGGTGTATCAGAACTGCTCAATCAAAAGTAAGGTTCAACTCTGTTAGTTGAATGCACAGAACAGAAAGAAGTTTCACAGATAGCTACTGTGAAGTTTTTATTTGAACATATTCATTTTTCCGCTACAGGCCTCTTAGCGCCCTGAATTTCCACTTGCGTTTTCTACAGAAAGAGTGTTTCAGAACTGCTCAATCAAAACTAAAGTTCAACACTGTTAGTTGAATGCACAGAACAGTAAGAAATTTCGCAGACTGACTCTGTGTAGTTTTTATTTGAAGATATAGCATTTTCCACTAGAGGCCTCTGTGCGCCCTTAATGTCCGCTTGCATTTTCTACCGAAAGAGTCTTTCAGAACTGCACAATCAAATGTTCGGTTCAATTCTGTTAGTTGAATGCACAGAACAGAAAGAAGTTTCACAGAATTCTTCTGTGTAGTTTTTATTTGAGCATATTCCTTTTTCCACTATAGGCCTCTTATCGTCATGAATGTCTACATGCATTTTCTACAGAAAGAGTGTTTCAGAACTGCTCAATCAAAATTAAGAGTTCAAATGTGTTAGCTGAAAGCACAGAACAGTAAGAAGTTTCACAGATTGCTTCAGTGTAGTTTTTATTTGAAGATATTCCTGTTTCCTCCTTAGGCCTCTTAGCGCCCTGAATGTCCCCTTGCATTTTCTACAGAAAGAGTGTTTCAGAACCGCTCAATCAAAAGTAAGGTTCAAATCGGTTAGTTGAATGCGCAGAACAGAAAGAAGTTTCACAGAATGCTTCTGTGTAGTTTTTATTTGAAGATATTCCTTTTTCCGCTATAGGCCACTTAGCGCTCCGAAAGTCCACTTGCATTTTCTACAGAAAGCGTTTTTCAGAACTGTTCAATCAAAAGTAAAGTTCAACTCAGTTAGTTTAATGCACAGAACAGAAAGAAGTTTCACAGATTGCTTCTGTGTAGTTTTTATTTGAACATACACATTTTTCCTCTATAGGCCTCTAAGCGCCCTGAATGTTCACTTGCATTTTCTACATAAAGAGTGTTTCAAAACTGCTCAATCAAATCTAAGGTTAAACACTGTTAGTTGAATGCACAGAAGAGTAAGAAGTTTCGCAGATTGATTCTGTGTAGTTTTTATTTGAAGATATTCCATTTTCCACTAGAGCCCTCTTAGCTCCCTTAATATCCGCTTGCATTTTCTACAGAAAGAGTGTTTCAGAACTGCTCAATCAAAAGTAAGGTTCAATTCTGTTTGTTGAATGCACAGAACAGAAACAAGTTGCACAGAATGATTCTGTGTAGTTTTTCTTTGAAGATATTCCCTTTTCCGCTATAGGCCTCTTAGCGCTCCGAAAGTCCACTTGCATTTTCTGCAGAAAGAGTGTTTCAGAGCTGCTCAATCAAAAGTAACGTTCTACTCTGTTAGTTGAATGCACGGAACAGAAAGAAGTTTCACAGATAGATTCTGTGAAGTTTTTATTTGATCATATTCGTTTTTCCGCTACAGGCCCCTTAGCGCCCTGAATTTCCACTTGCATTTTCTACAGAAAGAGTGTTTCAGAAATGCTCAATCAAAACTAAAGTTGAACACTGTTAGTTGAATACACAGAACAGTAAGAAGTTTCGCAGATTGTTTCTGTGTAGTTTTTATTTGAAGATATTCATATTTCCACTAGAGGCCTCTTAGCGCCCTTAATGTCCACTTGCATTTTCTATGGAAAGAGTGTTTCAGAACTGCTCAATCAAAATTAAGGTTCAATTCGGTTAGTTGAATGCACAGAACAGAAAGAAGTTTCACAGAATGCTTCTCTGTATTTTTTATTTGAAATTATTCCTTTTTCCACTATAGGCCTCTTAGCGCCCTGAATGTCCACTTGCATTTTCTACAGAAAGAGTGTTTCAGAAGTGCACATTCAAATGTAAGGTTCAAGTCTGTTAGTTGAATGCACAGAACAGAAAGAAGTTTCACAGATTGCTTCTGTGTAGCTTTTATTTGAACATATTCATTTTTCAGCTATAAGCCTCTTAGCGCCCCGAATTTCCACTTGCATTTTCTACAGAAAGAGTTTTTCAGAACTGCTCAATCAAAACTAAGGTTCAACTCTGTTAGTTGAATGCACAGAACAGTAAGAAGTTTCACAGATTGCTTCTGTGTAGTTTTAATTTGAAGATATTCCATTTTCCACTATAGGCCTCTTAGCGCCCTCAATATCCGCTTGCATTTTCTACAGAAAGAGTGTTTCAGAACTGCTCAATCAAAAGTAAGGTTCAATTCTGTTAGCTGAATGCACGGAACAGAAAGAAGTTTCACAGAATGCTTCTGTGTAGTATTTATTTGAAGATATTCCTTTTTCCGCTATAGGCCTCTTAGCGCTCCGAAGGTTCACTTGCATTTTCTACAGAAAGAGTGTTTCATAACTGCTAAATCAAAAGTAAGATTCTACTCTGTTAGTTGAATGCACAGAACAGAAAGAAGCTTCACAGATTGCTTCTGTGTAGTTTTTATTTGAACATATTCCTTTCTCATCTATGGGCCTCTTAGTGCCCTGAATGTTCACTTGCATTTTCTACAGAAAGAGTGTTTCAGAACCGCTCAATCAAAAGTAAGGTTCAACTCTGTTAGTTTAATGCACAGAAGAGAAAGAAGTTTCACAGAATGCTTCTGTGTAGTTTTTATTGAAGATACTCCTATTTCCGCTATAGGCTTCTTAGCACTCCGAATGTCCACTTGCATTTTCTACAGAAAGGGTGTTTCAGAACTGCTCAATCAAAAGTAAGGTTCAACTCTGTAAGTTGAATGCACAGAACAGAAAGAAGTTTCACAGATAGCTTCTGTGAAGTTTTTATTTGAACATATTCCTTTTTCCGCTACAGGCCTCTAAGCGCCCTGAATTTCCACTTGCATTTTCTACAGAATGAGTGCTTCAGAACTGCTCAATCAAAATTAAAGTTCACAACTGTTAGTTGAATGCACAGAACAGTAAGAAGTTTCGCAGATTGTTTCTGTGTAGTTTTTATTTGAATATATTCCTTTTTCCACTAGAGGCCTCTTAGCGCCCTTAATGTCCACTTGCATTTTCTATGGAAAGAGTGTTTCAGAACTGCTCAATCAAAAGTAAGGTTATATTCTGTTAGTTGAATGCACACAACAGAAAGAAGTTTCCCAGAATGCTTCTGTGTAGTTTTTATTTGAAGATATTCCTTTTTCCACTATAGGCCTCTTAGCGCCCTGAATGTCCACTTGCATTTATTACAGAAAGAGTGTTTCAGAACTGCACATTCAAATGTAAGGTTCAAGTCTGTTAGTTGAAGCACAGAACAGAAAGAAGTTTCACAGACTGCTTCTGTGTAGTTTTCATTTGAACATATTCATTTTTCCGCTATAGGCCACTTAGCGCCCTGAATTTCCACTTGCATTTTTTACAGAAAGAGTGTTTCAGAACTGCTCAATCAATACTAAGGTTCAACTCTATTAGTTGCATGCACAGAAACAGTAAGAAGTTTCACAGATTGCTTCTGCGTAGTCTTTACTTGAAGGTATTCCATTTTCAACTGTCGGCCTCTTAGCGCCCTTAATGTCCGCTTGCATTTTCTACGGAAAGAGTGTTTCAGGACTGCTCAATCAAAAGTAAGGTTCAATTCTGTTGGTTGAATGCACACAACAGAAAGAAGTTTCACAGAATGCTTCTGTGAATTTTTTTTGATGATATTCCTTTTTCCGCTACAGGCCTCTTAGCGCTCCGAATGTCCACTTGCATTTTCTACAGAAAGAGTGTTTCATAACTGCTCAATAAAAAGTAAGATTCTACTCTGTTAGTTGAATGCAAAGAACAGTAAGAAGTTTCACAGATTGCTTCTGTGTAGTTTTTATTTGAACATATTCGTTTTTCCACTATAGGCCTCTTATTGCCATGAATGTTCACTTGCATTTTTTACAGAAAGAGTGTTTCAGAACTGCTCAATCAAAACTAAGTTTCAGCTCTGTTAGTTGAAAGCACAGAACAGTAAGAAGTTGCACAAATTGCTTCTGTGTAGTTTTTATTTGAAGATATTCCTTTTTCCACCGTAGGCCTCTTAGGGCCCTGAATGTCCACTTACATTTTCTACAGAAAGAGTGTTTCAGAAGTGTTCAATCAATTGTAAGGTTCAACTCTGTTAGTTGAATGCACAGAACAGAAAGAAGTTTCACAGAATGCTTCTGTGAAGTTTTTATTTGAAGATATTCCTTTTTCCACTAGAGACCTCTTAGCGCCCTTAATGTCCACTTGCATTTTCTACGGAAAGTGTGTTTCAGAACTGCTCAATCAAAAGTAAGGTTCAATTCTGTTAGTTGAAGGCACAGTACAGAATGAAGTTTCACAGAATGCTTCTGTGTAGTTTTTATTTGAAGATATTCCTTTTTCCACTATAGGCCTCTTAGTGCCCTGAATGTCCACTTGCATTTTCTACAGAAAGAGTGTTTCAGAACTGCTCAATCAAAACTAAGGTTCAACACTGTTAGTTGAATGCACAGAACAGAAAGTAGTTTCACAGATTGCTTCTGTGTAGTTTTATTTGAAGATATTACTTTTTCCACTATAGGCCTCTTAGGGCCCTGAATATCCACTTGCATTTTCTATAGAAAGAGTATATCAGAACTGCTCAATCAAATGTAAGGTTTAACTCTGTTAGTTGAATGCACAGAAGAGAAATAAGTTTCACAGAATGCTTCTGTGTAGTTTTTATTTAAAGATATTCCTTTTGCACTATAGGCCTCTTCGTTCTCCGAATGTCAACTTGCAGTTTCTACATAAAGAGTGTTTCAGAAATGCTCAATAAAAATTAAGCTTCAACTCTATTAGTTGAATGCACAGAACAGAATGAGGTTTCAGAGAATGCTTCTGTGTAGTTTTTATTTGAAGATATTCCTTTTTCCGCTACAGGCCACTTAGCGCTCCGATGGTCCACTTGCATTTTCTACAGAAAGAGTGTTTCATAACTGCTCAATCAAAAGTAATGTTCTACTCTGTTAGTTGAATGCACAGAACAGAAAGAAGTTTCACAGATTGCTTCTGTGTAGTTTTTATTTCAACATATTCCTTTTTCCACTATAGGCCTCTTAATGCCCTGAATGTTCACTTGCATTTTCTATAGAAAGAGTGTTTCAGAACTGCTCAATCAAAAGGAAGGTTCAACTCTGTTAGTTGAATGCACAGAACAGATAGAAGTTTCACAGAATGCTTCTGTGTAGTTTTTATTTGAAGATATTCCTTTTTCCACCATAGGCGTCTTATCGCCCTGAATGTCCACTTGCATTTTGTACAGGAAGAGTGTTTCAGAACCGCTCAATCAAAACTAAGGTTCAACTCTGTTAGTTGAATGCACAGAACAGAAAGAAGTTTCACAGATTGCTTCTGTGTAGTTTTTATTTCAACATATTCATTTTTCCGCTATAGACCTCTTAGCGCCTGAATATCCACTTGCATTTTCTACAGAAGGAGGGTTTCAGAACTGCTCAATCAAAACTAAGGTTCAACTCTCTTAGTTGAATGCACAGAACAGTAAGGAGTTTCATAGATTGCTTCTGTGTAGTTCTTATTTGAAGATATTCCTTTTTCCACTATAGGCCTCTTAACGCCCTTAATGTCCACAAGGATTTTCTACAAAAAGAGTGTTTCAGAACTGCTCCATCAAAAGTAACGTACAATTCTGTTAGTTGAATGCACAAAACAGAAAGAAGTTTCACAGAATGCTTCTGTGTAGTTATTATTTGAAAATACTCTTTTTCCGCTATAGGCCTTTAGCGCCCGAAGGTCCACTTGCATTTTCTGCAGAAAGAGTGTTTCATAACTGCTCAATCAAAAGTAAGGTTCTACTCTGTTAGTTGAATGCACGAACAAAAAGTTTCACAGATTG
>NW_022096950.1:0-3406 GCF_006542625.1 Nomascus leucogenys
TAAGGTTCAACTCTGTTAGTTGAATGCACAGAACAGAAGAAGATTCACAGATATCTTCTGTGTAGTTTTTATTTGAACTTATTCCTTTTTCCACTATAGGCCTCTTAGCGCCCTGATGTCCACTTGCATTTTCTACAGAAAGAGTGTTTCAGAACTGCTCAATCAAAATAAGGTTCAACTGTTAGTTGAAGAACAGAACAGTAAGAAGTTTCACAGATTGCTTCTGTAGTTTTTATTTGAAGTATTCCTTTTTCCACTATAGGCCTCTTAGCGCCCTGAATGTCCACTTGCATTTTCTACAGAAAGGGTGTTTCAGAACTGCTCAATCAAAAGTAAGGTTGAACTCTGTTAGTTGAATGCACAGAACTGTAAGAAGTTTCACAGATTGTTTCTTGTAGTTTTTATTTGAACATATCCTTTTTCCACTATAGGCCTCTTAGCGCCCTGAATGTCACTTGCATTTTCTGCAGAAAGTGTTTCAGAACTGCTCAATATAAACTAAGGTTCAACTCTGTTAGTTGAATGCAGAGAACAGTAAGAATGTTTCACAGATTGCTTCTTGTAGTTTTTATTTGAACATTTTCTTTTTCCGCTATAGGCCTCTTAGCGCCTGAATGTTCACTTGCATTTTCTACAGAAAGAGAGTTTCAGAACTGCTCAATAATAACTAAGTTCAATCTGTTAGTTGAATGCACAGAACAGTAAGAAGTTTCACAGATTTCTTCTGTGATTTTTATTGAAATATTCCTTTTCCACTATAGGCCTCTTAGCGCCCTGAATGTCCATTGCATTTTCTACAGAAAGAGTTTCAGAACTGCTCAATCAAAACTAAGGTTCAACTCTGTTAGTTGAATGCACAGAACAGAAAGAAGTTTCACAGATGCTTCTGTAGTTTTTATTTGAATATTCCTTTTTCCGCTATAGGCCTCTTAGCGCTCCTGAATGTCCACTTGCATTTTCTACAGAAAGAGTGTTTCAGAACTTGCTCAATAAAAGTAAGGTTCAACTCTGTTAGTTGAATGCACAGAACAGAAAGAAGTTTCACAGATTGCTTCTGTGTAGTTTTGTTGAAATATTCCTTTTTCCACTATAGGCCTCTTAGCGCCTGAATGTCCACTTGCATTTTCTACAGAAAGAGTGTTTCAGAACTGCTCAATCAAAACTAAGGTTCAACTCTGTTAGTTGAATGCACAGAACAGAGAGAGTTTCACAGATATGCTTCTGTGTATTTTATTTGAATATTCCTTTTTCCACTATAGGCCTCTTAGCGCCCTGAATGTCCACTTGCATTTTCTACAGAAAGAGTGTTTCAGAACTGCTCAATCGAAACTAAGGTTCAACTCTGTTAGTTGAATGCACAGAACAGAAAGAAGTTTCACAGATTGCTTCTTGTAGTTTTTTGTTTGAAGATATTCCCTTTTCCACTATAGGCCTCTTAGCGCCATGAATGTCCACTTGCATTTTCTACAGAAAGAGTGTTTCAGAACTTCAATCAAAATTAAAGTTCAACTGTTAGTTGAAAGAACAGACCATAAGAAGTTTCACAGATTGCTTCTGTGTTTTTTATTTGAAATATTCCTTTTTCCACCATAGGCCTCTTAGCGCCCTGAATGTCCACTTGCATTTTCTACAGAAAGGTGTTTCAGAACAGCTCAATCAAAAGTAAGGTTGAACTCTGTTAGTGAATGCACAGAACTGTAAGAAGTTTCACAGATAGCTTCTTTGTAGTTTTTATTTGAACATATACCTTTTTCACTATAGGCCTCTTAGCGCCCTGAATGTTCACTTGCATTTTCTGCAGAAAGAGTTTCATAACTCATATAAAACTATGGTTCAACTCTGTTAGTTGAATGCACTGAACAGTAAGAAGTTTCACAGATTGCTTCTGTGTAGTTTTTATTTGAACATATTCATTTTTCCGCTATAGGCCTCTTAGTGCCATGAATGTTCACTTGCATTTTCTACAGAAAGAGTGTTTCAGAACTGCTCAATAATAACTAAGGTTCAACTCTGTTAGTTGAATGCACAGAACAGTAAGAAGTTTCACCTATTGCTTCTGTGTTTTTATTTGAAGATATTCCTTTTTCCACCATAGGCCTCTTAGCGCCCTGAATGTCCACTTGCATTTTATACAGAAAGAGTGTTTCAGAACTGCTCAAAAACTACCGTTCAACTATGTTAGTTGAATGCACAGAACAGTAAGAAGTTTCACAGATTTCTTCTGTGCAGTTTTTATTTGAAATATTCCTTTTTCCACTATAGGCCTCTTAGCTCCCTGAATGTCCATTGCATTTTCTATAGAAAGGTGTTTCAGAAGTGCTCAATCAAAAGTAAGGTTCAACTCTGTTAGACGAATGCAAAGAACAGAAGAGTTTCACAGAATGCTTCTGTGTTTTGTATTTGAAGGTATTCTTTTTCTGCTATAGGCCTCTTAGCGCCGAATGTCCACTTGCATTTTCTACAGAAAGAGTGTTTCAGAACTTCTGAATCAAAAGTAAGGTTCAACTCCGTTAGTTGAATGCACAGAACAGAGAGAAGATTCACAGATAGCTTCTGTGTAGTTTCTATGTGAACCTTTTCCTTTTTCCACTATAGTCCTCTTAGCGCCCTGAATGTCCAGTAGTATTTTCTACAGAAAGAGTGTTTCAGAACTGCTCAATCAAAACTAAGTTTCAACTCAGTTAGTTGAATGCACAGAACAGTAAGTAAGTTTCACAGATTTCTTCTGCAGTTTTTATTTGAAAATATTCCTTTTCCACATAGGCCTCTTAGCGCCCTGAATGTCCAATTCATTTTCTGCAGAAAGAGTGTTTCAGAACTGCTCAATCAAAAGTAAGGTTAAACTCTGTTAGTTTGAATGCACAGAACAGAAAGAAGTTTCACAGAATGCTTCTGTGTTGTTTTTATTTGAAGCGATTACTTTTTCCGCTATAGGCCTCTTAGCGCTTCGAAGGTCCACTTGCATTTTCTACAGAAAGAGTGTTTCAGAACTGCTCAATCAAAAGTAAGGTTCAAATCTCTTAGTTGAATGCACAGAACAGAAAGAAGTTTCACAGATTGCTTCTGTGTAGTTTTTGTTTGAAGATATTCCTTTTTCTACCATGGGCCTCTTAGCGCCGAATGTCCACTTGCATTTTCTACAGAAAGAGTGTTTCAGAACTGCTCAATCAAAACTAAGTTTCAACTCTGTTAGTTGAATGCACAGAACAGAGAAGTTTCACAGATATATTCTGTGTAGTTTTTATTTGAACTTATTACTTTTTCCACTATAGGCCTCTTAGCGCCCTGAGTGTCCACTTGTATTTTCTACAGAAAGAGTGTTTCAGAACTGCTCAATCAAAAGTAAGGTTCAACTCTGTTAGTTGAATGCACAGAACAGAAAGAAGTTTCACAGATTGCTTCTTTG
>NW_022096951.1:0-16199 GCF_006542625.1 Nomascus leucogenys
GTTACTATACCTTCTAGTTATTTAGGAGAATGTGGGTTTAATATGAAGTCTTCTGATTTTTATGTGGGCCACACTTTTTATTGTTAACACATTGGGGTTCAAAGCATACCTGAGGGCTGGATTCAGTCTTTGTTGCCTTGCCAGTTTGTAGCCTCAGGTACATACAGTTTTGTAGCCTGTGTTTTTCACTTAATGTGTTGTATTTGCAGCCTTTTTTGCTACATCATCATATATGTAATCAGTCACTTATTGCTGGACCTATAGATTCTTTGTCTTTTTGCTTTTTAATAAAGATAGGTAAAATTCTTGGATCAAAAGATGTTTGTAAAGCCTTCGCAGCATACTGCCCTCAGATGCATTCCCCCTATTATGTAAAAGGTACCTGTTTCCTGTTCTCTTACCAGGACTGGGTAAAACCATCTCCAAAAACATCTTAGCCAACTTAATTTGTTTTAACTTGGATTATTTTCTGTATTACCAATGAGTGTGAATGATTATTAAATGCCTATTGGCCTTACACAAATTTATTTGGTAACCAACCTGTCTTGCTGGAACTCTAAGTTCCAGCAATGTTTTGGTCTTGCATTCAATGCTTCTCAATCTTTGTGATTCCAGATAATATTAGTACTGTGTTAGTAGCAATAATTAGTACTGATTGTAGGCATCATTCCCCAAAACTGAGGGCATCAGTATCTTTGGCACAACTATAATCCACTTAAAGTACTGTGACTGGGAAGTTCCTTTTTTTTTTTTTTTTTGACAGAGTCGTGTTTTGTTGCCCAGGCTGGAGTGCAGTGGCACAGTCTTGGCTCACTGCAACTTCCACCTCCTGGGTTCAAGTGATTCTCCTGCCTCAGCCTTCCAAGTAGCTGGGACTGCAGGCATGTGCCACCATGCCCAGCTAATTTTTGTATTTTCAGTGGAGACGGGGTTTTGCCATGTTGGCCAGGCTGATCTCAAAACTCCTCACTTCAGATGATCTGCCCTCCTCGGCCTCCCAAAGTGCTGGAATTACAGGCGTGAGCCACCGCACCCAGCCGTGATTGGGAAGTTCTGAGTTTAGTTAGTTGTTTAGTGAATGTTTGAGCACACGCTGTATATGGCTGGCATTGCTCTAGGTGAGTAGCCTTGAACCAGGACAGATTCTCAGCCCTCTAAGACTTTTATGCTTTTTTAAAAATTCTCTTGGGTTTTTCATAGAGACCATCATGTTTATAAAGGACGATTTTCATTCCTAGAATTTACAATTTATTTTTAACTTGCGTTTCTTTCTTTTTTTTTTTCTTTTTTGAGACAGAGTCTCGCTCTATCGCCCAGGCTGGAGTGCAGTGGCACGATCTCAGCTCACTGCAAGCTCCACCTCCCGGGTTCATGCCATTTTCCTGCCTCAGCCTCCTTAGTAGTTGGGACTACAGGCATCTGCCACCACACCCAGCTAATTTTTTGTATTTTTAGTAGAGACGGGGTTTCACCGTGTTAGCCAAGATGGTCTCGATCTCCTGACCTCGTGATCCGCCCGTCTCAGCCTCCCACAGTGCTGGGATTACAGGCGTGAGCCACTGCGCCCAGCCAGTTTCTTTCTTTTTTTTGAGATGATGTCTTGTTATATTGCCCAGGATGGTCTTGAACTGCTGGGCTCCAGCAGTTCTCCTGTCGCAGCCTCCCAAAGTGCTGAGATTATAGGCGTGAGCCGCCATAGCTTGTATTTGTTTATTGGCATGGAACTTCTAAAACAGTGATGAATGCTTGTTACCTTTTAATTTCTTCCTTCTTTCCTTCCTCTTTCTCTTTCTTTCTCTCTTTGTCTCTTCTTTCTCTCTTTTGTCTCACTCTGTCACCCAGGCTGAGTGCAGTGGCATGACCATGGTTCACTGCATCCCCAACCTTCCAGGTTCAAGCAATCCTCCCACCTCAGCCTCCCAAGTAGCTTTGACTACAGCCACAGCCATGCAGCACCACACCTGGCTAATTTTTTTTTTTTTTTGGAGAGACAATCTCGCTGTGTTGCCTAGGCTAGTCTTGAACTTCTGGACTCAAGTGGCCCTCTCGCCTCAGCCTCCCCAAATGCTGGGATTATGGGCATGAGCTGCTGCACCTGGCCTTTGATTTTTTAAATTCACTTTAATTATCTTAAGTTCTGTTATACTCTAGACTCTTAGCAAGAGTCTATAATCAACATTAGTTATTAATTCTGTATTTTGATTATGAGACAAGGTACAAAGCTGGGACTGTGTGATGAGAACCTTTGGAATGTATATCTGACCCAACACAGATCCCTTAACTGCCCTTCAACCTACACATCCAATTTCTTCCTACCTCCTTCTCCCCACAAAAGACATAATACATTGAACTCGGGTTGGGCACCTGACCAACCTGGCCCAATCAGTATTCGTTCCTTCCCTGGAAATTTGAAACTAGGCTCAATAGAGAAGGATTTGGCCTTAATATGCTCAAGAACCCTAAGTAAAGGATTGGGAGTTATAAGCAGTTATGTTCTGCTGTCTGGGGATCAAGAAAGATGATTTATGGATGGGGGGAATAAAGTAACTGTCTAAAGAGAAGCAGAGAGAACACTACCTGACTCTCTGACAGCGTTAAGCCACTCTCTTCCAGTCTGTTCTTGGTCCAGCTGCATTCTCGTTCTTGAGTTCTTAAGGTTACCTCCTTCCTTTTGATTTAGGTAGCTGGATTTTCTATTACTGTGAACTAAACATTCTCCTCATTCTTAGCACAATATTCTTTTTATAATACTACCTTGTCTTTTTTTTTCAGTCTGTCTAGGGCTGTTGTGAATTTGTTATTATTTTCTCCATATAATAACATCAACAATTAAGGATAGCAAGAAA
This sequence comes from Nomascus leucogenys, assembly GCF_006542625.1. NCBI lineage: Eukaryota > Metazoa > Chordata > Mammalia > Primates > Hylobatidae > Nomascus > Nomascus leucogenys. The sequence goes on from NW_022096951.1 coordinate 2,847, forward strand.
CATGGAAGTACCAAAATTTAATCTAATTCAGACAATCACAATTTGATTGGAAAGGCCATTTTACAAATGTGGACTCTGGCTCGGACCTGTTTTAAACCGGTGTAGATCTCTAGCTGAGGGAAAACAGGAAGGAAGAAATTTTGAAGTTACTTTTAAATGTAGAATTTCAGTGGTGTCATTTCCTTTCACATCCATGTAAAATGTTGATCTCATGCAAAAACCAATACTAGGGACATTCACAGTGTACAGTATTGTGTGCATCTGTATAGGGGGTGAGTCTGAAGTCTGTTCAAGTGTGTAGCCACTGAAAGAAGATTTTTTTTTTTTTTAGGTGGAGTCTCACCTCACCCAGGCTGGAGTGTGCAGTGGTGCAATCTTGGCTTACTGCAACCTCGGCTTACTGCAACCTCTACCTCCTGGGTTCAAACAATCCCCCACCTCAACCCCCAGGAGAGTGGGTAGGATTACAGGTACCACCATGCCTGGCTAATTTTTTTTTTTTTTGTATTTTTAGTAGAGATGGTGTTTTGCCATGTTGGCTAGGCTGGTCTTGAACTCCTGACCCAAAGTGATCTGCCTGCTTTGACCTCCCAAAGTGCTGGAATTACAGGCGTGAGCCACTGCGCAGGGCCTTGAAACAAGACTATTAAGTGTACTGTCTAAATACCAAGAAATTGAATCACAGAATAGTTTACCTGGGGCTGGGCTTAGTTCTTAGATTAACTTTCTGTGTCACGGTGATGTCATGTATCAGGAATCCTTAACTTAAAAAAAACTCAGTGATAAGTTTAAGTAGTCCGTTATCTGAATGCAGTTGGGTGGGGAGGTGGAAAAAGTGATAGGGAGAGAAAAAAGAGGATTGTAGGAGAGAGAAGGAAGAAAAAGGAAGGTTGCTTTATTGCCACAGTTTTCTTTATTCATAATTGTATTTGGATGAGCTTTTTCATTTCCAAGTGGAAGAAGCACAGCATTGAAATGTATTGACTCACATACCTGTCAAGTCCAAGGATTCTGATTGGCCTGGCGTGATTGCGTGTCTGAACCCATCATATGACCAAGGGAAACGTGTACTCTCACTGGCTCTCCTGGGCCTTGGGTCTACCTTTTCCCCCAGTTGGTGAGACCAGTACCTAAACTCCTGGAATTAACAGAAAGGGGTAAAGAGAAGTAGGATCTGGTCCAGAGGAGAAAAAATGCTAGGCAGCAAAAACAGATGGCCTTTACTCAGTGCTATGATCCTGGTGTCATACAAATTTATATTAATAATTGAAGTACTTTTAAATGTTGTAGAATTTCACGTGCTCGGTCCATTTCCTTTTTACTATACATATAAAATGTTGACCTCATGCAAAAAACCAATACTACGGGACATTCACAGTGTACAGTATTTTGTGTGCATCCTGGTATGGGGGTGAGCTTGAATTCTGTTCAAGTGTGTAGCCACTGAAACAAGCTTTTTGTTTTTTGTTTTTTTTTTAGATGGATGCGGAAGTCTCACTCTGTCACCCCAGGCTGGAGTGTGCAGTGGTGCGCATCTTGGCTCACTGGCAACCTCTAGCCTTCCTCTGGTTCAAACAGACCCCCTCCCACCTCAGCCCCCAGAGTAGGCGTAGATCAGGTCTGTGGCCTACCACCTGTTTTATTTACTTTATTTGTTTGTTTAATTTTATTTATTTGACAGAAATCTCGCTCTAATCACCCAGGGCTGGAGTGCAATGGGCGATCTCGGCTCACTGCAACCTCCGGCCTACCAGGATTCAAGCAATTCTCTGCCTCAGCTTCCCAAGTAGCTGGAATTACAGCGCCTGCCACACGCCGGGCCTAATTTTTTGCATTTTTAGCCATTTTTTAGTAGAGACGGGGTTTCGCCAATTGTTGGCCAGCTGGTGTCTCGAAACTCCTGACCTCAGTGATCCACTCTGCGTCGGCCGCCCCAAAGTGCTGGGGATTACAGCGTGAGCCACCGCGTCCGGCCTTTTTTTATTTTTTTTATTTTAACTTTTAGTTTCAGAGGACATTACATGACACAGGTGTTGCTATGTTAGGTTTATTGCATGATGCTGAGTTTGGGCTTCTAATAACCAGTTGCCCAGGTAGTGAACATAGCACCAGATAGGTAGTTTGTCAACCCCTGCCCCCTTTGGAATCCCCAGTGTTTATTGTTCTTAATTTTGTGTCAGTGTGTTACCCAATGTTTAGTTCCTACTTACTAAGTAGAACATGCAGTATTTGGTTTTCTGCAGAAGCTTTCTTGACCTTCTCCTTTATCTCTGATTGTCAGTTTCCTCCTAGTTTCATTTCTTTCCATAAGCAGCTGTGACCTCAGCATGGGTCATTTCAGCTATTTCCTTGCCCTGTTGCTCTGTTACATTTAGGACTTCCCAGTCCCCCTAGAGGGCTTCTTATCCTTAAAATGTTGCTGTCGCTAGGGCTTTTCATACCCTCATTTGGCATTTCACTGGTCTTCCACGACAGTCATTTTCACTGTGTTATCTGTCTATACTGGAGCGGTGTCTTTTTTTCTAACCCTGCCATCATGTAATGATGATGTTCTGATAGGTGATTTTTGTCATTGTGCAAACATCATAAAGTGTATGGTTGACCTTTGAACAAGGGAGGGATTAGGGGTTGGTCCCAACACAGGCAAATCCACATATAGGCAGGGCTCAGTGGCCCTTGCCTATAATCCCAGCACACTGGGAGACCAAAGTGAGAAGGTTGCTCGAGGGCCAGGAGTTTGAGACCATCCAAGCAACAAAGTGAGACTCCCATCTCTACAAAAATTTTAAAAATTAGCTGGGCATGGTGGTACTACTTGTAGTCCCCAGCTACTAGGAGCTGAGGCAGGAGGATGCTTGAGCCCAGGAATTTGAGGTTACAGTGACCTGTGGTTGTGCCAGTACACTCCCAGCCTGGGTGAAGAGTCAATTTCTGTTTTTAAAAAAATCATATAACCTTTTTACTCCCCCAAAACGTAACTACTAATGACTATGTTGACCAGAAGCCTTACTGATAACATAGAGTCCATGAGCACATACTTGTATGCTCTATATACATATATATATAGATAAATATATTTACTATCATATAAGTGGAAGTGGGGTCATCAATAACATTCTTCATCCTCATTTTGTCTAGAGTTGGTTGAGTAGGCTGAGGAGGAGAGGAAGGTTGGTTTTAACTGTCTCAGGGGGTGACAGGGGTAGAAGAAATCTGAATATGAGTGGATCCCACACAGTTAAAACTTCGTGTTATTCAAGAGTCAACTACTTATACAAACCTAGGTGGTATAGGCCTACTATACAACCTAGGTTTATATGTATAGCATATTTTGCTCCTTGGTTACAACCCCTACAGCCTGTTACTATACCGGATACCGTAGGCAGTCGTAACACAAGTATTTACAGCAGTATTGGTATCGAGACATCTAAACATAGAAAAGGCACAGTAAAATATGCTGTTACAAATCTTACGGGACCACGATTGGTATGTGCAGTCCATCATTGACTGAAACGTTACTGGCTGCATGACTATACCTCTGGATCCATTGGGCACTTAAAAATTCACAACACATCTAGAACATTGGCTTACCTGCCACCTTTCTCTAAACCACCCTCTTCCTCTGTATATCCCATCTTGGTGAATGATACTATTATCTATCCTTTTGTTCATGTTTCAGCAGTTATTTATTGATTACTTCTGGTTGTGTGGTCAGGTAGTCATGTTGTGTAATTCTTATGTCATTTGTTTCCTGATTCCTAGCACCTAGCTTCCAAAGTCTTCGAATTTCCTGAGCGGGGGAGTGTCTTTGGTTATTCATAATGAGCCCTTTTGATCTTATCTGAGTTGTCATGCTAATGAAATGGCTTCTGGGGATGAGGGGCTGGACAGCCTCAGAATTGGGGTGGTCCGGAGGAAGCAAGTCAGAAGACTGCAGGATTGGAGTGTGGAACTATTCAGCCCATCCACCACCCACCAGCTCCAGGGAAGAGAGAGGGACTGGAGATTGAGTTTCATGTGCACGTGTCCAGGGATCCTTACTTATCATCCAGCCTTGCAATGAAATTGCAAACGAAGCCTGGAACTATGAGGTTCGGAGAGCTGGGTTGGTGAAACCATGAGTTGCAGAAAGGGTGGGGTGCCTTATATGCACAGACGGAGGAGAGGGCATGGAAGCTATGTACTTCCCCTCCCTCATGCTTTGTGCTGTGAGTCTCTTCCATTTGGCTGTTTGAGTTGCACAGAGCCTTTTCCATGTTCCGGGAGTTGAGTTTGTCTAAGTCAATTTACTGAACTTGAAGTGGAGTTCATGGGAACCCCCTATTTGTAGTCAGCCTGGCGAAAGTTGCAAGACTTGAGGCTCGGCGTCTGTAAGTCGAGCGAAGGTCTTATGGGACCAAGCCCTTGATCTTGAGGAGTCTCCACTAACTCCTAGTTCAGATTGAATGAAATGGTAGGCACACCCAGTTAGGTGTTGGAGGGAACAATTTTTAGAACTCAGCATCTGCCTAATAGGTTTTTTGGTATACTGTGCTATATAATATGTATTAGACTTAGTAACCTCCCTTAAGCTAGATAGGAGTGACAAGCAATATTGATAAATGCCTTGGTAAGGCTAATTCATGGACTAAGTCAGCAGCACTATCCTTGTATTTTTTTTTTTTTTTTTATTTTGGGCAGTTAAAATCTTCCCGCTGGTGTCACCCAGGCTGGAGTGCAGTGGGGATGATCATGGCTAACTGCACCTCAACTTCCCCGGCTCAGGCAATCCTCTCACCTCAGCCTCCCAAGTGGCTAGGACCACAGGTGTACACCATCACACCTGGCTAATTAAAAAAAAAAATTTTTGTAGAGATGGGATCTCACTGGTCTCAAACTCCTGGGCTCAAGCCGCCCTCCCGCCTCAGCCTCCCAAAGTGCTGGGATTAGAGGTGTGAGCCACTGCACCCAGCCTGGATTCTATCTGATGCTGATGTCGGTGGCTTGATTCTGTCAATTCAGCCTCTGAAAGGTCGCTTGAATTCACCCTTTCTAGCCCCACTGCTCTGGTCTTAGTCCAGGCCTTTATATATTTTTTCACTTTATTACTTTGCTGTTAGCGGTTGCTGCTTCCTGACTCGTCTGGCTTCTCTATTCCACTTCATTTTACACTTACATGTTGCCAAAATAATCTTTGCTATGTGCTGCTCCCACAATAAGATCTTTCCCTGTGCTTTATCTCCTAAGGTGGTGGACCTCAAGCCTTTTGGTATCAAAACCCTTGTGTCCTCTTAAGTGATTGAGGTCCCCAAGGAACTTTTCTTCATGTGGATTTTTGTCTTATCATTGTCTGCCAGATTAGAAATTAAAACCAAGAAATTTATACTTAAAATAGTTATAATAAACCTATTACATGTTAACATAAATAACATTTTTATGAAAACCGTTCACAAAACAAAAAAATGTAGTGAAAAGTGGCCTTGTTTTACATTTTTTGCAGATCTCTTTCATGCCTGACTGAATAAAAGATGGCTGAATTCCATAACTGCTCCTGTAGTCAGTTTGTTGTGAAACGTTGTTTTGGTTGAAATAGTTGAAGAAAATCTGGCCTTATACAGATACGTAGTTGGAAAGAACAGGAGTCTTTTAGTGGCATTTCCAGAAAATTGTGGTTATTTTGGGATACTGTACCAAAACTTGACACTGGGTAGTTTCTTAAGGATTGGTTGCAGTGTAGAATCTGAAGTCATATGAATGAACTTTTTAATCCTCTGTTACAGTAAAATCTATTGATCCATCCTGTACTTTGAATGGCTGTTTTACCCCTGTTTGATTTGACCAATACATACAACATCATGTATTGGTCATTTGGAAAATACTGGGTCACTGAGTTATGTAGATCTTACAAATGTTGACACATTTCATTAAATAATATCACAAAATCGCGTTTGTTATTATCACCACCCATCTTATTAGAAAATTCTTTAAATGTTGAGAAGCAGTGTAGCTCATAGTGGCAGATACAAGTTTTCCAAAATTCTAATTTTCACCCCAAATTCAAATTTTATCATTAACAGCAAGTACTGTCAGTTGTTTTTCTTGCAGCATCAGGCTTGCTTTATTTTTGAGAAACTGTGCCAGATACCCAAATCTGAATAATCATAGGTTTTTTTGGTTGTTGTTTTGCCAAATAAAAATAGGGTTCCTGTAAAAAAAAAAAAATGGCTAGTTTAGCTCACAACTCAAATGATTGCACAGTGATTTTCTTGGACATTATTGTTTGGTGTGCTACATAAATGCTTTGAGTATATAGTCATACAAACATTAAGCATGTGTACTCAGGGGCTGAGATTTAATAAAGTAATAATTTTTCATGATTCATCAAAGACATCCTGTTGTAAAACTGACTTTTTTTTTTTTTTTTTTTTTTTAAATGTGAATGTTTGGCAGTGAAGAATCCAGTGACCACACTGGTACAGTTTGGTGCCACCGCTAAGGTGGGAGCAGTTTTACCCACCATTGTTTTTGTATCAGTGTAAATAAAATCACAGTGAAAAGAGCAGATCTTGCCTGAGTACCATCATGATGATATGGTTTGGCTGTGTCCCCACCCAAATCTCATCTTGAAATGTAGCTCTCATAATTCCCATGTATTATGGGAGGGACCTGATGGGAGATAATTGAATCATGGGGGCGGTTCCCCCATACTGTTCTTGTGGTAGTAAGTCTTAGGAGATCTGATGGTTTTCTAAGGGGTTTCCGCTTTCATTTTTTGGCTCTCATTTCTCTCCTGCGGCCGCCATGTAAGACATGCCTTTTGCCTTCCACCATGATTATGAGGCCTCCCCAGCCACGTGTAACTGTGAGTCCATTAAACCTCTTTTTCTTTATAAATTACCCAGTCTCGGTGAAAATGAACTAATACACATAAGAATTTTGACCATCTGAACCCCCATGAAAGGGTCTTAGGACTCCCAGGGATCCACAGACCACAAGAGAATTGCTGCCTTGTAGGATAAAATCTAAACTTTTACTCACAGTTTAGAGTGCATTATGCTGTATCCCTGTTGACCTTCCCCTTTTCCTTTTCTATTTCTCTTCCATCTGGATGTCACCATAGAATGTTCTTTTGTCACGTCAGCTTTACAATTTATTTCTCTTCTGCCTCCCTCTATCTGTCCCTTATCCTTTAGGCCTAACTGGGTGTTACTGAAGTGAAAATACCCGTACCTGCCGCAACTATGAGTCATTTTCCCTTTGATTTCCAGCACTGAACTTTTGGCTCTACCTCTTTCCATCTATTTTCTAGGGACCTCTGATTTAAAGTTGCGAATTTATAAATCTCATCATAACAGGAAAGCGTTTTACATCCCTCTTGTGACTTAAACTTAATTTATACTAATATTTTTCATTTTGGACCTTCTTATACCGAATTAAATGAAACATTTGAGCAAATAGGTGATGGGATATTGCCTTTTTTGGAGTCTTCTGTTCTATCAGAAATGGTATTATGGTTAGGTCTAGCCCAGGGAAAAAACTGATTTCCTTTAACAGTTATTTGAATGCTACCCATTTTCCTAATCAGGAAGGTTTCTTGGTATTATCTAGGTACTGGGTTTTATGCTGCTGAGTTCATCAGTTGAATGGCCTTTAGATAAAGGACAGGTTGGAGTTGTGCTCAGCTCATATAGAATGTGCTTTAGAAGGACTTCTGGTATTATCTGACCCACACTGCCCCTCATGTCACACATGTTTCTGCATGTACACAGGATGAGTACTGAGTGCCCGTCATGTTTCAGGGATTCTGCAGGTCTTTCACATATGCCATCTAAAATTTGTTTTTCACAATTTTGTGAGCTAGATGGCAAGATCCTTGTGTTACAGATGAGGACTTCAAATTTGCTGCCGTTTGTGTGATGAAAACATAAATGGCATAGTGAGTAGCTGAACTTAAGTAAAAAATCATTGACTTACCACATAAATAATAGTATTATAACATTATAAAACAAGATTTGGTATAAATGAGCTTTTATCAGTGTAGACACATCTCAGGCATTAGCCTACCTTGCCTAGAAGGAGCAGGAATTATTTATTGAGCACTATTTTGGATATATACTGAAGTTCCCTCAAATTCTAATGTCTCATAACTCTTCAGGCAGTTATAGCAATTGCTGGATATATCAGGAAGTTATGCCTGTAATTACTGCTCAGAAATGAAATATGTAAACTCTAGCATTATGTTCATACTGGTTTTATTATGAGATATATTACCTTTTAGATTTCTCTTATGAGATCCATTTTTTTTTTTTTTTAGATTTAGCTTACAAAGCCATTAACTGTTATAAAATTATACTGTAAATTGTAAGCTTTAGTTAGATGGGCCATTAGGCGCTAGCTTTGCTGGCAACTGTAACCTTTTATGATTGCAGTCAAAATGTAATCCAGACGCTCTTGGTAATAGACCATCGAGTCAGAATATCCTGAATATTGTTTTGCAGGTTCAAAATGTTGGAAAAGATCTGAATCAGGATGATAAAATGACATTCACCCATCTCATTTTGGGCTTACTGCTTTGTGACATACCTAACCTGATGATTAAATTCTTTTTTTTTTTTTTGAGATGGAGTTTCACTCTTGTTGCCCAGGCTGGAGTGCAATGGCACGATCTCGGCTCACCGCAACCTCCGCCTCCCAGGTTCAAGCAATTCTCCTGCCTCAGCCTCCCGAGTAGCTGGGATTGCAGGCATGCACCACCACGCCCGGCTGATTTTTTGTATTTTTAGTAGAGACAGGGTTTCTCTATGTTGAGGCTGGTCTCGAACTCCTGACCTCAGTTGATCCGCCCGCCTCGGCCCCCAAAGTGCTGGGATTACAGGCGCGAGCCGCTGCGCCCGGCCTCTGATGATTAAATTCTAAAACCAAGAGTTATTTAAAAGATTTTGTAGACAGTGGGGGTTGGAACTTGAAAGTGACTCGTCAGCTATGTAGTTACTAGCATTTTCCTAAAAAGTCCTCAGTGCGGCTGCCGGACCAGGTTGAGAGGCAGGCAGCATAGCCAAGGGATTCTGGAGCCAAGCTGCTCAGCTACTGTCTTAGCCCACTTTGTGTTGCTGTAACAGAATACCTGAGGCTGGGTAATTTATAAAGAAAAAGGTTTATTTGGCTCACAATTCTGATGGCTAGGAAGCTCAAGTTTGAGCATGTGGTGAGGTCCTTAGGTTGCTTCCACTCAGTGTGGACTCCTGAATGTGATGTGGATGTGAAGAAAATGGAATCCTCATACATTGTTGGTGTGAATGTAACATGGTGCCGCTGCTGTGCTAAGGGGAGCTAGAGAGTGCAGAGGTCACATGGTGAGAGAGGTAGTAGGAGCGGGATGGGAAGGGGCTTGGTTCTTAACAGCCAGCTCGTGTGAGAACTCACTCACTCTTGGGGAGGGCCTTAATCTATTCATGAAGGATCCACCCCATGACCTGAAAACACCTCCCACTAAGCCCACCTCCCTACACTGCCACAATGGGGACCAAATTTCAACCTGAGATTTGGTGGGGACAAATAGCAGTTACTAACTGTGTAACCGTAAGCAAGCTATTTAACTTTTCTGTGCCTCAGTTTCCTCATCTATAGCATGAGGTCGATCACAGTTCCTATCTCGTAAGATTGTTGTGAGGATGCTAAAACAGCACAGTGCCTCACTAAATAGTGAACACTATATAAGAAATGATTATTATTATTATCACCTGTGATCCAAGCCTGGAATTTATAATTTAAGATACAAATGAAGTTATTATATGTAGTTTTGTTACCAGTTTATTATATGACCTCTCTTAATTTCTCAGTTGCTCTTTCCATCATCTGGAAGGTTTGCCATTTGCTTTAAGCTTTGAAGAGATGAGAGGAAAAGATGCATGATAGGCTTAAATTGCTCTCATCTACTTATAAAAAACAATTGGACATAACGCGGCCAGGCGCAGTGGCTCACGACTGTAATCCCAGCACTTTGGGAGGCCGAGGTGGGCGGATCACGAGGTCAGGAGTTCGAGACCAGCCTGGCCAACATGGTGAAACCCCGTCTCTACTAAAAATACAAAAATTAGCTGGGCGTGGTTGCGGGCGCCTGTAATCCCAGCTACTCGGGAGGCTGAGGCAGGAGAATCGTTTGAACCCGGGAGGTGGAGGTTGCAGTGAGCCAAGGCCGCACCATTGCACTCCAGCCTGGGTGACAGAATGAGACTCTTGTCTCAAAAAAAAAGAAAAAAAAATAGGCACAATGCAAGATAACGTCATTAAAAAGTGGGCAAAGACCTGAGTAGGCATTTTTCCAAAGAAGATATCCAAATGGTCAACCAGTACATGAACAGATAGATGCTCAAAATTGTTAGTCATTAGGGAAATGGAAATCAAAACCATGAGAATACCACTTGACAACCATTAGTATGGCTATTTTTTTTTTTAAAAAGGAAAATAGCAAGTATTGGTAAGGATGTGAAGAAACTGGAATCCTCATATATTGCTGGTGTGAATGTAGCATGGTGCCACAGCTGTGTAAAATAATATTTCAGCTCCTCAATTAGATAAATACAGAATTACATGGCTTAGCAATTCCATTCCTATCTATATACCAAAAGAAAACAGGTGTTCAAACAAAAACTTGTACATAATGTTCATAGCAGCATTATTTACTGTAGCCAAAAGGTGGAAACAACCCAAATGTCCATCAACTTTTGTGCATCAGTGGACAATGTGGCATATTCATATAATGGAATATGATTCAGCTATAAAAAGAAACGAATGATGCATGGTACAGTATGGACGTACCTTGAAAGCATGTACAATAAACATGGAAACATGTATAATATAGATGTACCTTGAAAACATGCTAAGTGAAAGAAGGCAATATACTGTATGGTTCCTTTTTTTTTTTTTTTGAGAGAGTCTTGCTCTGTTGCCTGGGTTGAAGTGCAGTGGCATGATCTCAGCTCACTGCAACCTCTGCTTCCCAGGTTCAAGCTATTCTCATGCCTGAGCCTCCTGAGTAGCTGGGATTACAGGCGCCCACTGCCGTGCCCAGCTAATTTTTTTGCATTTTTAGTAGAGACAGGGTTTCATCATGTTGGTCAGGCTGGTTTCGAACTCCTGACCTCAAGTGATCCGCTGCCTCGGAATTCCAAAGTGCTGGGATTACAGGTTTGAGCCACTGCACCTGGCCTGTATGGTTCCATTTATATGAAATACCAGAATAGACAAATCTGTGGAGACAGAAAGCAGATGAGTAGCTGGGGCAGAGCATAGAATTTCTATTTGGGGTGATGAAAATGTTCTGGAACTAGATACTGGTGGTGGTTACACAACTTCATGATTGTCTGAGATGTCACTGAATTGCATACTTTAAAATCAATACAATGGTAAATTTTATGTTATTTGTATTATGCTGCAATTAAAAAAAAATAATAGTTCGACGTGACATTTATTCCAAGTTTACCTTAGTTGTAATTTTGCCAAAATACTTTCTTAAACCATTTTATTGTAATTTTAGGCTAAGATCATTTGCACTTTATATATAGTTGAATGAAATGTATCATAGTTGTTTTATTCTCTTGTAAATCTAGAAAAGATGAAAAATGAAAGCCATGAGAGTTTTAAATATGTCTTCGCTTTGTGCAGATATTCTCAAAGGGTATTGTGAAGCCCCTGGGGCTCCTTATGACCTTTTCAAAGGGTCTGCAGGTTCAAGTTATTTTCATAATAATTGTTGAGAGTTATTTGCTTTTCAAAATTTTATTTATTTATTTATTTAGAGATGGGGCTTTGCTCTGTCCCCAGCCTGGAGTGCAGTGGTGCAATCACAGCTCACTGCAGCCTCGACTTCTGGGCACAAGTGATCCTCCTGCCTCTCAGCCTCCCAGCTGGGACTACAGGGAGGCATTGTTTTACATTTACATGCCACCATGCCTGGCTAGTTTTTTTATTTTTCATAGAGATGGGGTTTTGCCACATGTTGCCCAGGCGGATCTCGAACTCCTGGGCTCAAGTGATCCACCGCCCCATCTCGGCCTCCCAAATTCTGAGATTACAGGCATAAGCCACCACATCCAGCCTGTTTGCTTTTTTTTTTTCCCACTCTTTCTCTCCACAGGTGTAAAGTGTAGTTTTCCAAACGCTATATAATATATGATGGTGTAGTCTGTTTGTTGGCCAATGGTCTATGTACTTGTATATGTCTGGGGTTTTTTTTGTTTGTTTGTTTGTTTTACAATTCTCTAAGGTAAGCTCTTTGTGATCCTCAATAATTTTTAAGTGTATAAAAGAGTCCTGAGGCCAAAAAGTTTGAGAACAAAATGTCTTGGCAAAAAATGTATGTGCCAGTAATGAAAAAGCATATACGAACTACTTGTATTATATATTTTTGAAAATAGAAGGAAAATATATTGTAAGCCAAATGACTCTTTTGGCTGCTTAGCTTTTATCATCTTTACTGCTCAGAGGTTACTAGATTTGGAGCCAAAGTGTTCTTTTTGGGACACAGGAGGTTTCTGGTTTTAAAAAAGGGTGTCTGGTATTGGTTAAGTCTATAGTTTTGAACTTTCTAATCCAGCAGCTCTGTGGAGTAGGTACTGCTACTTGGATTTTATAACCAGGGCACAAAATGGTTAAGTAACTTATCTGTGGTCCGACAGCTAGTAAGTGGCAGATCTGGTGTTTGGATCCATGAAGTCTGTTTCCTGAGTCTGCACTGTTCACAGTATGCAATCTATATAATACTCTCCTTATGTACATTGTATAATAATAGCTCCCTGGGAATGTATATGTGAAGTTCCTATTTGGAAGGCTGCATCGTAGCACTGCACTGATAGTGGTGGCAGTGATTGTGAGGTGGGTTGGGTTCTGGTGCCTAAGGCAGGGGCTCCAGCAAGCAGATGGTTAGAGGAGAGATAGGGAGCAAGGATAGGAGGATGGGCCGCTATAGGGGCCAGACCTCCTGCCCAGGATATTTCTGGTCCAGTTTGAAAGTTGGACCTTTCCTTCCTAGGGATTGTCTCTACTTATGGCGTTATAATAGGACCTCTTCCCCTTCTGGAGTCCTTTGGAGCAAGATGTATTTTCACAGTTTTCTCCCAGCCTCTTTACTTGAGTCTAGCACTTACTGCCTTTGAACTTCTCTGAGGGTTTTTACTACCAACTAGAAATGAAAGAAAAAGTTGAAGAGGGAGATGGTATTAAAAAGATACGTGGTACAAATTGGAGTCTTTTAGGATTCATATTATTAAAACGCAATTTGTCAACCTCCCTAAGAGGGTCACATCACTGTGGTGTGGGCCCCCCCAAGGCATGTCATCACTGAGGTTAGGATGGGCTCTCTGCCAGGAGGAGTAA